>NC_136070.1:1257370994-1257535626 GCF_964261635.1 Lissotriton helveticus
CACATTGTAAACAGAATATTGAGGACAAAAATATCGACACGTAAGGATGTATCTATTTCTATACCAAACTCCACGTCTCAGTACCTTGAAGATACGTATATACCTTCTTGGTACATCGATTTGGACTCGATGTTTCCTTCCATGCACTTCCCTATCAATATTCCTTACATTGATATTAAGGTTAAGATATCACAATATTCCCTCTTCAATATTTTATGCTACAACCATTTGGGGCCAGATGTACAACCATTTTTTGCAGTCGCGAACGGGAAATCGGCCTGTTTGCGACCACAAAATAGGTCTGTGGAATGTACAAACCCTATTTTGCGGAAAAATAGGGCTTGTGACTCACTATTAGGAAGGGGCATGCCAAGTGCGTCCCTTCCTAATAGTGAGTCGCAAATCCTATTTTGCGAGTCGGTAATTGGTTACCGACTTGCAAAATGGAGTTTCTACATTGCACAGACCTATTTTGCGGTGGCAAACGGGCCGATTTCCCTTTTCTGAATGCAAAAAATGGTCGTACATCTGGCCTTTGGTTTCTTAATCATTGGTTCACTTACAAAGTTTCCTTTACTCCTGTCCATGCGAACGTTGGTAGCTCATCTGCTCCTTCATCTGGACCCTCACATGTGGCTTCTCGCCACATTCACAAAACGACCCCAGCATGCCTGCACCCATGAAGCCAAAACTCTGGGGTCTAGGAGTGCACGGCTGGGGGGAGGCCACGAAGTGCAGGGGCCGCAGGGAAACGTTCTGTAGAGTTACACTGTCCGAACCCCTCCCAGAGGGCCGCGGGGCAAGCAGGAGCTACTGAGCCCAATGGTGGCAGTTGAGTCCTTTTACTCCGGATGTCCCGGGGCCTGATCTACTATGGGGCATGAGCAACTGGATTAAGTAAATTCTCAGCACTTGACTATTAGTGTTAGCACGGGTCAACCTGTCCATGGATTTTCGGGGGGCGGTAGATGCGGGGAAGTGAACACAGGTACGCAACACAAAATATGTACAATAGCAGCAATAAATGATTGTCCAGTCAAATAATCGCTTTTATGGAGAAAAAAAAGAGTATTCATATATGAACACAAAGTGAAATACGGCATACACAAATAATGCACATAGATTTCCTGAGGTCAGTACTCTTGTGTTAGATTTGCAGATCCCCAAGTCCCATTTTCTTCTCTTTTGGTAGTGGTTATAGCCCATTCACAATAGGCAACATCCAGGTTAGGCCCCACGAGCAGTCCGAGTCTTAGGAGTCCCACTTCGACTCTTCCAAAGTCAGAAGAGTTCCGGCGCATCTAGCGCTAGGAGGCAGAACAAGTTTCCCTCGGTCCTTGGCTCTGTGATCAGTCTTTCCCGCTCCTGCTGGTATTGCTCTAACAGAGTCCCCGGAAGCGCCAGCAAAGCCAGGTCGCAATCCTTGCCCTTCATGGCAGCACCCTCTCTGGCATTCATAGTCACTGACTTTACTCCACCCATGGGCCATGACCCAACCGGCATGGCAGTAATGCACTCCACACGGCGACCCCTCTGGCAAACAGAGTTACTGACCTTCACCTGCAAACGGGCGACGGCCTGATCGGTGGAGCCACAGCTAACTTCATGGCGGGCTCCTCAGGCATACGTGGTGACCGACTTGAATCTGCACACGGGTGACGGCCCAATCGGAGCCGCAGCCATTTTCCTCACACCCAGCTTTGGGGATCCACTTGCCAGGATTGCACACTGGATCTCACTCCCTTCTAGCGCTCTCCTCTTCCTCGTAGATCAAACTGATCTTGGCAAGCAGGCAGGCACTGGTTCCCCAGGCTCCCGGACAGGTAGTCTTGGATTTTGATGGGTGATACCCCCTCACCCAGCTGGGAAACTGGCATGCCTTTGCCCCCAGCCCTGGTCACAGGTGGAAGTCTTACAGAGCTTCTCCTCTTGGAGAGTTGAGAGTTTTGGGGGCCTCAAGCTCATCTTCCTATAGTTCAATTCCAGACACCAAATGTGATTTAGGACTTACTTAGGGGCATATAATCCAGGACATGCGATAATTATCACAAATCGCGATCAGCTCGTTTCTCATTATCGCTGTATTACATCGCCATATTAACGACATATTATCAACGTTTAGCTAACAGGTGATGTAATTCCAGTGAATAACAGGAATAGTGTGTGAAATCCAGTGAAGATTTCACAGCGCTAAGGAGAGTCTTGCTGATAGGGGAGTGTGGACCTAACATGGCAATCCACCTCCCATTATCAGTATGCCTAAGTCATTTTAAAAGCAGCCGTTACATACCTGTGATAACCGTGGTTAGCACGGTTATTTTTATCGCTTCGTGGGTCTGCTGCACGGCTTGCGAATATCGCCAAGCCGTGTTAGCAAGGATTTCAATGTTGTTTAGCTAGGGAACGCCTACTTTGCATGTCATTAGCGATATTGATCGCTGACATGCAAAGTCGCAAGGAAACACGCGCTAACGCTTCTTAGCGTGTCCTTGCAAACAGGGTGATAAAAAGATCGCCGCTTTTTCAGCGCTATGTGCCAAAAAAGCGGTGATGTTCCCTTCATAATATGCCCCTTGGGCCAGATGTAGGTAGGCTATTACCGGTCGGTAACGGCCGAATTCGGACGTTACCGACCAGTAATAGACTTTTCCCATGTAGGAGGCTTTTTTACCGATTCGGTAAATAACAAATCGGAATTTACTGATTCGGTATTTACTGAATCGGTAAATGAGATGTAGGAAGCACTGTAAACAGTGCTTCTTGGCTTTAAGGATTCGTTATTTACCACCAACTATTAGTTGGTGGTAAATAACGAATTCCTATGTAAATGCAAATATGTGCATTTACACCTGTGTCAAGTGACAGACATACATGCCCTTAGGGCATGTATGTGTGCCGCATGTGCACACAAGCACTAATCAGGGGTGCAGTAGGGTGTCAAAGTGACACCCTGCCACCCTTGACTTTTTCCCAATTTTACCGAATCGGTATTTACCGATTCGGTAATTGACATTCATTCCTATGGGCCTCCAGGCCCATAGGAATGAATGGCAAATACCGAATCGGTACTTACCGATTCGGTAAATACCGAATCATAACGGTTCGGTATTTTTTACCGATGGATTACCTACATTGCATTTACCGATTCGAAAAATACAGAATCAGTAAAATTCTGTATTTTCGAATCGGTAAATTAAAATTACCTACATCTAGCCCCAAGTCTTTTAAGTTTGTTCTGGGGGCTCTGCTTCCTTTTGAAGTGCCCTCTCTGCCCTTTTGCCAGAAGGCCTGTCACAGCAGATGCCACTCCAAATTTGACACACAGTTCATGGGACTGACTAGAGGTTCACATCTGGATGCCAGCCAGAGTGATATGTGTATCAAAAGGTTTCCCTGGTTTTCTTATCATCCTCATCTCCTTCCTGGGATGTGCTCTGGCCCCTTTCCAGTGACCTCTTTCTGAATCCAAGAGCACTTTTTGATGTGTACCAAAGAGCCAGGCGTCTCTCTGTTCCTCCAGTGTGTGTGTCCCACCCAGCTCTCAGGAATGCAGCAATCCACAAATCTGTCTGGTGGGACCCCTCTAACTCCTCCAGTCAGCCCTCGGTCTCCCAAAATGGAACTCAGAGTGTTCTATGTATTGTACCAGTCATAAACGCATACGCAACCAGCACATGCATACTACACGCACGCACTGCAGAGAACTGCATACTAAATACATGTAAGCCAAGGGTGAGTTAAGCACATAGCAGTGGAACTTTACATTAGCGGGCCAGTAAAGCTTGCTCCAGTGAGACAGGTTACAAAGGCCTGTTCACTGCTACTGATCACTACACAGTGTGCAACCATCAACACGCTTGTGCTACTTAACTCCTAGTACAGGCAGTGGCCTTTCACACCTATGAGGGTGGTGCTTTGGGCATCCCTCCCAGTCCAACAGGACCGTAATCCGTAAGACAGGCCTTTGTCATGAAGCACATTATGATCCGTGTTCGCCCATGACTTTAAAAACCAGAACAAGGAATCCAGATATCGTGGCAGCGGGGTACTCAGGACAGGGGTGCATGTCCATCAGAATGTGTGCAACTTTCCATCCCAGCATACACTGTTTGTTTATGCTAGTGCCTAACCTGTATTCCTTCCCTCAGGGAGCACTAAAAAGATTTTGTCATTTTATAGCTTTGCTAGGTTCTTGTATTTCAAAGAAAGTGTGTATTGTATGTGGTGTTGACTCCTGAAATGTCACCTCTTGCCTCGTCTCTCCTCTCCTCTTCCTTGTCCTCCTTGTCCTCTTCCTGCTCCCCCACCCTACAGACCTCTTTCTCATCAGGTCATTTTTTTGTGTGGAGTTTTATATAGCGCGAACTAGACCCGAAGGTATAAGAGCGCTTTATATGAGCACCTATGTTACAGATGAACACATCCATTTTTTTGATTAAGTGATTTGCCTAGAATCACACAATTTTGAGTGCCCCTGCTGAGACTTGAAGCCGGTTTCCCAGCTCTGAGGTCGACCGTCATAGCCATTAGGCCACATTCTCTCCGCAAGGTAGCCTCATTCACATCACCCATCCTACAGCAGATGGGGATTCTTGAACAGAACCCCCTGAATGCTCCATGCTTTATCTCCAGTCCTATTGATGAACGCCTCAAGAAGACAAATCTCCCCTCTCCACCCCTGTGCCTTATGCTTGCACCCAGAATCAAGGTAAAATGGAAATTCATGTTTACCCAGTGCCTATGCCCTGTAACATGAATGAATTTGTACTTGTATACGCACTTATACCCCAACTGGGGTGTCCTGGCGCTGTACGCATACCGCTGTGGAACCCTTCCTGGCTTTTCCCTGTGAAATGTCCACTCCTGTGCACCCCCAAGGTGAAGCCAGGCATCCCAGCGCTGTTGGGGCCGTTGTGGAGATTCAGCAAGCTATTGCCCAGAGTTGCAGAGTGGGACCCATGATTAGAATAGGCACCGAGGCGAGAATTATCAGGTCCGGCAAATTGAGCCCAAGATACGCCGAGGCGGGAATTGAACCCTGGTCCCGGGCTAGACCTCTGCATCAGGGTCTGCCACTCTAACCATTGAGCCATACTTCTCCACATACCTATTCCATTTGTGACCGCTGTTTGAGCCTGCTCCTCAGTCCTCCCTGCTTGGCTTTAGATGGGGCAGTCTGCATCTTTCAACAGGCAGAAGAGAGTCTGTGTTAGATTCCCACGCCTGTATAGTCGGGGCCTCTTTCCATCCCCAGCATTGTATGATGTCCCACCTGGCCACCATCATTGCCACATTGCAGAAGAGGCAGGAGTATCTATCTCATGTTCTCACCCTCCAAATCCAAAGTGTCACCATCAGAAGATTAAACTCCAGGGCATCGTCCAAAGCCTGGCAGACCCTTCGCTGTCCTCCGTTCCAGAAGTTTCAGGGTCTTGGGCATTCTCATGCCATGTGTGAGAGTACCCCTTTGGTTACAACCTCCCAGACACTGACCATCCATGACGCGCCCCCTAGCATAAAGTCTGGTCCTGGTGTAATATGCTCTATGAAGGAGTTTTAATTGTATCACTCAAAATCCCACTTTAATGGCCACTTCTCCTGGGTATCTACCTGCTGTGCCGCAGTCATCATTCTCTGGTCGGCCCGGGTCCCTTTCCCAAATCTCCCTCAATGCTGCTAGCAGGGGCTGACTGTTATTTAACAAGGTAGAGTAGGTCAGGGATAAGGTAGAGTAGGTCTGGGAGAAGGTAGAGTAGGTCAGGGATAAGGTAGAGTAGGTCAGGGATAAGGTAGACTAGGTCAGGGATAAGGTAGAGTAGGTCAGGGATAAGTTAGAGTAGGTCAGGGATAAGGTAGAGTAGGTCAGGGATGAGGTAGAGTAGGTCAGGGATAAGGTAGAGTAGGTCAGGGATAAGGTAGAGTAGGTCAGGGATAAGGTAGAGTAGGTCAGGGATAAGGTAGACTAGGTCAGGGATAAGGTAGAGTAGGTCAGGGATAAGGTAGAGTAGGTCAGGGATAAGGTAGAGTAGGTCAGGGATAAGGTAGAGTAGGTCAGGGAGAAGGTAGAGTAGGTCAGGGATAAGGTAGACTAGGTCAGGGATAAGGTAGAGTAGGTCAGGGATAAGGTAGAGTAGGTCCGGGATAAGGTAGAGTAGGTCAGGGATAAGGTAGACTAGGTCAGGGATAAGGTAGAGTAGGTCAGGGATAAGGTAGAGTAGGTCAGGGATAAGGTAGAGTAGGTCAGGGATAAGGTAGAGTAGGTCAGGGATAAGGTAGACTAGGTCAGGGATAAGGTAGACTAGGTCAGGGATAAGGTAGACTAGGTCAGGGATAAGGTAGAGTAGGTCCGGGTTAAGGTAGACTAGGTCAGGGATAAGGTAGACTAGGTCAGGGATAAGGTAGAGTAGGTCAGGGATAAGGTAGAGTAGGTCACGGATAAGGTAGACTAGGTCAGGGATAAGGTAGACTAGGTCAGGGATAAGGTAGAGTAGGTCAGGGATAAGGTAGAGTAGGTCAGGGATAAGGTAGAGTAGGTCAGGGATAAGGTAGAGTAGGTCAGGGATAAGGTAGAGTAGGTCAGGGATAAGGTAGAGTAGATCAGGGATAAGGTAGAGTAGGTCAGGGATAAGGTAGAGTAGGTCAGGGATAAGGTAGAGTAGGTCAGGGATAAGGTAGACTAGGTCAGGGATAAGGTAGAGTAGGTCAGGGATAAGGTAGAGTAGGTCAGGGATAAGGTAGACTAGGTCAGGGATAAGGTAGAGTAGGTCAGGGATATTGCATATCTATGCAGTGGTGACCCAACATTTCTGAATTCCAAGGAGGTCCCATCCGAACATTCCTGCATGAGTGCGATGCAACCCCGTAAAATATGCCGGACTTGTATATATCTCCAATACTGGCTGCCGGTTAACTCGTATTGGTTTTAGAGGTCAAGGAAAGGTATAATCCAAGCCGCACTCCCTGTATCCCCAGTTTAGAGATGCCCAGCAGGTCCCACTTTCTATAACCCTCTTCCTCTTATAATGCGGTTAATCCCATTCATCTAGGTTAGAATTCATCTCTTTCCATAGTGAGTGGTGTTACCTTGTGTAAGGGTCACGCCTAGTTATCTTATTGCTCCTGTGATAATGTTGAAAACAGTGTTTCCTCTGAGATGCTGAACGTCTATTGCTTGCACACCTAAAGGTGAGAGTTCTGATTTTGTTTGTTGATTTTATGCACCAATACTTTTCCGTATTTTCCGAGGAAACGTAGGGGAGGTAGTATGTCTATGGACTTCAAGAGGTGAGTATGTCATCGTCGGCGGATAACAATATTTTAGGATCCATTCCACCAAATGGGATACCTATTATATTAGTCTTGAGATACATTTCATAGCTATTGGTTAATCTATAGCCATAACATAAGGTAAAGGTGACAAGGCACATCTCTGTCATGTCCCCCTCTGTGAATACAGTAGTTTGAGAGTGGACATCTGTCGGCCCTGGGACTTTAGATGCCTAGTAGTGTGCCATGACCATCCACTAAATGTGTCTCCGAGACCAAATCATTTCATCACCGTCCTCACAAATTACCAGTCCACTCTGTCGAAGGCTTTTTGTGCATTGAATACTGAAAGAGCGCCTTCCCGTGCTTTACATTTCACCTTTTCAATAAGGTCCACTATACGGACAAAGTTTGTCTTCCAGTTACAAATCAAATTGATTCTCATAGATCAACTGAGGTAGAATGGGGGTCGGCGACATTGCTGATATTTTCATATAGATTTTTTGGGAAACATCCATTACAACGCAGTCATTACAACGACCTACCTTTACAATGCAACTGCCTTTACATCGCATGCCATTACAATGTACGCCATAACAAGGCATTATAAGGTAAGTAATGGATATTTTTCTTAGTATTAGGGTGGGTATAGATTTTGGGGTACATGGGAATAGTAATTTTTACCCCTACACTATCCAACACTTTCCTTACTGTTGCACGCACTGGAGTGGGAATAGTAATTGTTACCCCTACACTATCCAACACTTTCCCTACCGTTGCCCTAAAAGTATTATGCGCTGTAATGGTATGCGTTGTAATGATATGCGTTGTGATGGAATGTGATGTATTGGAGGTTTTTAAAAATGCGCTGTACTGGCATGCGTTGTAAAACATGCAATGTAATGGTAATTGCGATGTAAAGACTGCGTTCTAAAAGCATGCGTTGGAATGTCATATATTCAGATGTTTTCATCTTGGTTTAATAGTTTAATTGGCCTGTAGTCCGAACACTCTGAGGGAGCCTTCCCTGGCTTAGGAAGTACCACTATAGTGTCATCATCCATTAGTGAGGAATGAGTTAAACGTCCTTCAATATCGATGTGAGTTTGGTTGCCTAGAGCTTATAAAATTGCCCGCCTAAGTCACCCAGCCAGTATAGTCAATCAATCAAATTAATCTCTAAAAGGTTACTTAAAACCATAAAAGATACATACAACATATCACAAGCAGAAATGACACGATAGATAAAAATTTCAAAACAAGATTTAAAATGAAATTCAAGCTAAGAAAGTTAAAAATAGTCCTTTTTTAATATAATAATCCTTCTTTAGAATCCTCTGTAGTTTGCCTTCTTTTGTCCTGAGGCCCAATGTACTTTCTATATTAAATAAAGCAAACTCTAATTGCACCTGACACCTGTTAGCACAGCCCAGCCACAAACAAGTGGGTGATTTGTTCTACATAAACTTGCTGATTGCTCTTCTAACCCTGAAGCATCTCTGGGAGTGAGCTTCTTGCGTCAGTGCATTGACAGTGAACTGAGCTCTATCAAGTGCTGGATCACAGACTGCAGCCGAAGGCAAGTGTGCACAGAGCAGAGCACTGGCGGGCACGGTCACAAGTGCAGCTTCACCCATTGGGTGTCAGCTACCTACCTTGATGCATGCTCTCAGCCAATCGGTGTGAGTCTCACTTCTTGGAGCACAGCATCATTCATTTTGTGCAAGTCCCATACCTTGGAGCTCATTCTCCCTCACTGGTCGCAACTCTCACTGTCTTGAATACAGTGATTCTCACTTTTGTACACTCAGCTTATCTTATTTGGTATCAGCGCCTTGAGGCCCTCACGGGTGAGTAGCCGCGCTTTACAAACCCCTGATTAAATCCACATCTCGGTGCCAGTCTTTCCTGGAGCTCAGTCTCACTCATTAACACTAAATTCAAGTTCAGTGCTCTTGCATCTCTCTGCCTCCCTGAGGTGGAGAACTATGGGCCCGATTCACAGAACTAACTTAAGACAAAATCCTAAACTTACTACTTTTGGTATTCACAGAAGTTAGGATTTTGTCTTAAATTTGTCTTAAGACAGACTTAAGTTAGGATTTTGTTTTAAGTCTGTCTTAAGTCTGTCTTAAGACAAACTTAAGACAAAATCCTAACTTCTGTGAATACCAAAAGTAGTAAGTTTGGGATTTTGTCTTAAGTTAGTCCTGTGAATCAGCCCCATAGTAATGAAACTAGAACCTGCCTCTGATACTTTCATCTGCGTGCTTATCCACAGGCCCCCGCACCAGTTCCCCCTCTCACTAAGTGAACAGATCGCCAACCTTGTCATCAACCATGCAAAAATCCTCCTGTTGAGCGATTTCAACTATTGGTATAATGACCCTCTCGAAGGACCTCAGTCGGCTGAACTGACTGATCTCCTCACTAATATGAACTTCACCCAACAGGTCTCTTCTCCCACTCACCTCAAAGGTCACATTCTGGATCATGTCTGGACTAACTGGCCGTTAACTTCTGCCCTTTCTACTCTCCCCTGCATCTGGTCTGATCACCATCTTTTAAAATTTACCCTTGGCAAGCTCGCCACAGAGAAGACCCCCACAGTCGCTGGTGGGCGGGCAAGGAAATGGAACTCCATTAACAAAAAGGAATTCCTCGATACGCTGGTCAGCACTGCTCCGACACCTGACTCAGATATCAATACAGCTGAAGCTAATCTTACCGGCTGGCTTCTCGTAGCTAGCGATAAAAACAGTTAAACTTGCCCGCCGCGCCAACGCCCAGAGATGGTTCTCCCCAGAACTCAAATCCCAGAAACTGTCTCTGTGCCATTTAGAAAGGCAATGGCGACATAGTTATTCCCCTGACAAAAAACTCCTGTACACTATAACACGGAAAGAATACATGAAGGCCATTCTTTCGGCCAAATCCGCTCACTTCTCCTCACGTATCTTCACTTCTAACAAAAACTCCAAAGAAATATTCTCAATCTTGAACGAGCTGTCCAACCCGGATAGAATTCTACCTGAGGACACCCCTACCCAAGCTCTGTGCGGCTCATTGAATCACTATTTCATTGATAAGATCACTGCCATCAAAGCTAGTATCCCTAAACACCTTCCCACGGTGTCCCCATCGCCACGCAGAGTAGCTACCGCACACTCAGCTGCTTCCCTACCATCAACACCGAGACCTTCCAGGACCTCCTGGCAAGAGTCAAGTCAGGAGCCCCCACGGACTGCTGCCCCCCTCACATACTAAAAGACTCCTCAACATTCCCGGGCCCTGCCCTCACCATGCTGGATGACTCACTTTCGGCTGGTCGCGTTCTTAATGTGTTTGAAGAAGCCTTAGTGGTCCCTCTCCTGAAAAAACCTGGAGCCGACCCCACTATATTATCTAACTATCGCCCCATCTCCTTTCTTCCTTTTCTGGCAAAAGTACTGGAGGCATATGTTGCAAAATGTCTGTCCAACTTCATGGAAGATTCTAAACATCTTGACCCACATCAGGCGGGCTTTCGCCCTGCACACTCCACAGAAACTGTGATACTAGCAGTCTTGGACACATTCTGTGACAACGCGGACAGATGCTCCCCTCAGGCACTGGTACTGCTTGACCTTTCCGCCGCCATCGACACGGTCGACCATACCACGCTGGCAGACCGTGTCAGGCAAGCAGGCATTCAGGGCGACGCCGCCGATTGGCTGAGCTCGTTCCTGGAGGACCGGTCCCAGGCCGTTCGTTTATGCCACTTCACAGCCCCCAAACAAAGAACTACGTGTGGTGTTCCGCAAGGCTCCTCACTCTCCCCTCACCTGTTCAACCTCTACATCCTCCCCCTGATTCAGTCACTCAAAGACAGAAAGGTCACCGTTTTCAACTACGCGGACGACCTGCAGCCGGTCATCATGATCGACAACTCCCACAGCTCTGTCACCGAATTCCATGCCACCATGCTGCACATCCAACAGTGGATGGATCACAACCACCTTAAGCTTAACCCGGGTAAGACGGAGCTAGTCCTCACTGGAGACAGCCACAAGTTCTGGGGACCACACTATTGGACGATAGAGCTAGGGCCCTCACCCACTCCCTCCTCCTCGGTTAAAACACTCGGACTCACCCTCAACAGCGACCTCTTACTTAAAACTCAGGTCGGGTCAGTCATATCTAAATGCTTTTTCCAACTGCGAAAGTTCAGGAAGATCTTCCGCTTACTCACACAGGACGCCCTGACCAGGTAGTGATAGCCACGGTCCTGTCGTACCTGGACTACGCAAACTCTGTCTACCTGGGCATGCCACTGTACCTGTTTAAATGGCTACAGATGATCCAGAATCAGGCCGCCAGACTGATCCTTCAACAATCCAGGTGGCAACCATTGACACCACTCATGAGGAAACGGCCCTGGCTCCCCATCCTCCAACGCTGCACCTTTAACCCTTTAACCGCGGCTGAAAATTCCGCCGCGGTGCGGGTGATTTATGGCGTGGGCGTGGTTCGGGGACGTCCTCCGCACACGCCCACCGTGACGTCGGACGGACGGCGGCCATCTGACGCACGCAAGGGGTTAAAACTGGATGCTTGATTTTCAAATCCTTGCAAGGTCAAAATCCCATATTCATCAACAACTTGATACTCAAGCACACCCCATCGCGCAACTTCCGTTCAGCTCACCTCTGGCTTCCCTCCACCCCCAAGTTCAAACGGAAACGGCTGGGAAACTGCAGATTTGCGGCTCTTGCCCCAAGTCTGTGGAACTCCTTTCCCCCAGAGATTCACCCTTGCGCTGACCTCCTAAAACTTAGAAGGTTACTCAAAACTTGGGGGCATATTATCGAGACTCGCGATAAAATTATCGCCGCTTTATTGGCAGGAAACTGCCGCTAAAGTGGTGATAAGGGGCTTGATAATATGCCCTTGTGAATTCCCGTAGAAGCCCCGGTTAGATGTATAACTTAGGTTTCTATTGGAATTCTCTAGGGCATATTATCAAGTCCATTATCGCCGCTTTAGCAGCAGTTTCCTGCCGATAAAGCGGCGATCATTTTATCGCCGAGTCTTGATAATATGCCCCTTGGCTCTTTGCACAAGCCTACAACTGACTTCTCCGCAGGTAATGGACGGCACCCTATCACAGCGCCATGAAACCTTCTGGTGTACCTGAGCTCTATAAATTATTTTTAACATTAACATTAACTCATCTGGTAGAAGTTTCACTTCTTGGTGCACAGTTTCTCTCCAGTGCGAGTCTCACACCTTGGAGTACAGTCTCACTCAATGAGTTAAAATTTTAGTGTCACTCTCTGGGTTTGGGTCTCATATCTTGAAGTAACGTTCCACTCATGGCATGTGAGTGCAAAACAAAATAATTGTGAAAATGTGCACAAACACGCCTTCTGCGTGTGCCACGTTTGAGGGGTGAGGACATCTGATTATAGAGAAATATAGAGGTGAGAATGAAAACGACAGTGGTGAAACACAGGAAGAGGAGTGAAAAAATATAGTTGTGAAACAAGAAATAGTGATGAAACTTGGACTAGGAGGATGAAAAGACAGCGGTGACGCACAGGGAGAGGAGTGAAAAACGTATAGTTGTGAAACAAGAAACAGTGATGAAACATGGCCTGGGGCGATGAAAAGACAGAGGTGAAACACAGGGAGAGGAGTGAAAAACGTATAGTTGTGAAACAAGAAACAGTAATGAAACATGGCCTGGGGCGATGAAAAGACAGAGGTAAAACACAGGGAGAGGAGTGAAAAAAGTATAGTTGTGAAACAAGAAACAGTGATGAAACATGGCCTGGGGCGATGAAAAGACAGAAGTGAAACACAGGGAGAGGAGTGAAAAAAGTATAGTTGTGAAACAAGAAACAGTGATGAAACATGGCCTGGGGCGATGAAAAGACAGAGGTGAAACACAGGGAGTGGAGTGAAAAAAGTATAGTTGTGAAACAAGAAACAGTGATGAAACATGGCCTGGGGCGATGAAAAGACAGTGGTGAAGCACAGGGAGAGAAATGAAAAGGGATAGTGTGAAACAAGAAATAGTGATAAAACTTGGGCTGGGAGGATGAAAAGACAGCGATGAAGCACAGTGAGAACAGTGAAAGGTGTGAAACGAGAAACAGTAACGAAACATGGGCTGGGGGAATGAAAAGTCAGTGGTGAATCTCAGGGAGAGAAGTGAAAAGTGATAGTTGTGAAACAAGAAACAGTGATGAAACATGGCCTGGGGCGATGAAAAGACAGAGGTGAAACACAGGGAGAGGAGTGAAAAAAGTATAGTTGTGAAACAAGAAACAGTGATGAAACATGGCCTGGGGCGATGAAAAGACAGTGGTGAAGCACAGGGAGAGAAATGAAAAGGGATAGTGTGAAACAAGAAATAGTGATAAAACTTGGGCTGGGAAGATGAAAAGACAGCGATGAAGCACAGTGAGAACAGTGAAAGGTGTGAAACGAGAAACAGTAACGAAACATGGGCTGGGGGAATGAAAAGTCAGTGGTGAATCTCAGGGAGAGAAGTGAAAAGTGATAGTTATGAAACAAGAAACAGTGATGAAACATGGACTGGGGAGATGAAAAAATAATGGTGAAGCACAGGGAGAGGAGTGAAAAGGGGTAGTGTGAAACAGGAAATAGTGATGAAACATGGCCTGGGGCGATGAAAAGACAGAGGTGAAACACAGGGAGAGGAGTAAAAAAAGTATAGTTGTGAAACAAGAAACAGTGATGAAACATGGCCTGGGGCGATGAAAAGACAGTGGTGAAACACAGGGAGCGGAGTAAAAAAAGTATAGTTGTGAAACAAGAAACAGTGATCAAACATGGCCTGGGGCGATGAAAAGACAGTGGTGAAGCACAGGGAGAGAAATGAAAAGGGATAGTGTGAAACAAGAAATAGTGATAAAACTTGGGCTGGGAGGATGAAAAGACAGCGATGAAGCACAGTGAGAACAGTGAAAGGTGTGAAACGAGAAACAGTAATGAAACTTGGGCTGGGGGAATGAAAAGTCAGTGGTGAATCTCAGGGAGAGAAGTGAAAAGTGATAGTTGTGAAACAAGAAACAGTGATGAAACATGGACTGGGGAGATGAAAAAATAATGGTGAAGCACAGGGAGAGGAGTGAAAAGGGGTAGTGTGAAACAAGAAATAGTGATGAAACATGGCCTGGGGCGATGAAATGACAGAGGTGAAACACAGGGAGAGGAGTGAAAAAAGTATAGTTGTGAAACAAGAAATAGTGATGAAACATGGCCTGGGGCGATGAAAAGACAGAGGTGAAACACAGGGAGAGGAGTGAAAAACGTATAGTTGTGAAACAAGAAACAGTAATGAAACATGGCCTGGGGCGATGAAAAGACAGAGGTAAAACACAGGGAGAGGAGTGAAAAAAGTATAGTTGTGAAACAAGAAACAGTGATGAAACATGGCCTGGGGCGATGAAAAGACAGAGGTGAAACACAGGGAGAGGAGTGAAAAACGTATAGTTGTGAAACAAGAAACAGTGATGAAACATGGCCTGGGGCGATGAAAAGACAGAGGTGAAACACAGGGAGTGGAGTGAAAAAAGTATAGTTGTGAAACAAGAAACAGTGATGAAACATGGCCTGGGGCGATGAAAAGACAGTGGTGAAGCACAGGGAGAGAAATGAAAAGGGATAGTGTGAAACAAGAAATAGTGATAAAACTTGGGCTGGGAGGATGAAAAGACAGCGATGAAGCACAGTGAGAACAGTGAAAGGTGTGAAACGAGAAACAGTAACGAAACATGGGCTGGGGGAATGAAAAGTCAGTGGTGAATCTCAGGGAGAGAAGTGAAAAGTGATAGTTGTGAAACAAGAAACAGTGATGAAACATGGCCTGGGGCGATGAAAAGACAGAGGTGAAACACAGGGAGAGGAGTGAAAAAAGTATAGTTGTGAAACAAGAAACAGTGATGAAACATGGCCTGGGGCGATGAAAAGACAGTGGTGAAGCACAGGGAGAGAAATGAAAAGGGATAGTGTGAAACAAGAAATAGTGATAAAACTTGGGCTGGGAGGATGAAAAGACAGCGATGAAGCACAGTGAGAACAGTGAAAGGTGTGAAACGAGAAACAGTAACGAAACATGGGCTGGGGGAATGAAAAGTCAGTGGTGAATCTCAGGGAGAGAAGTGAAAAGTGATAGTTGTGAAACAAGAAACAGTGATGAAACATGGACTGGGGAGATGAAAAAATAATGGTGAAGCACAGGGAGAGGAGTGAAAAGGGATAGTGTGAAACAGGAAATAGTGATGAAACATGGCCTGGGGCGATGAAAAGACAGAGGTGAAACACAGGGAGAGGAGTAAAAAAAGTATAGTTGTGAAACAAGAAACAGTGATGAAACATGGCCTGGGGCGATGAAAAGACAGTGGTGAAACACAGGAAGCGGAGTAAAAAAAGTATAGTTGTGAAACAAGAAACAGTGATGAAACATGGCCTGGGGCGATGAAAAGACAGTGGTGAAGCACAGGGAGAGAAATGAAAAGGGATAGTGTGAAACAAGAAATAGTGATAAAACTTGGGCTGGGAGGATGAAAAGACAGCGATGAAGCACAGTGAGAACAGTGAAAGGTGTGAAACGAGAAACAGTAATGAAACATGGGCTGGGGGAATGAAAAGTCAGTGGTGAATCTCAGGGAGAGAAGTGAAAAGTGATAGTTGTGAAACAAGAAACCGTGATGAAACATGGACTGGGGCGATGAAAAGACAGAGGTGAAACACAGGGAGAGAACTTGCTTACTCCTGAGGCGGAAGCCGGGAGTCCACCTTTTTTAAAAAATCTTATTCTTTGTGTCACCTTTTCGCCGAGTAAATTGATTGATTTTAAACCCCCATTCACCTGCCTGGCTTCTCCAGAAACGGGCGACAGAAACGCCTAAAACAGCGCATCTCGCTGCAACAAAAAATTGGCAGAATTACTTGCCTGCGGCCATTGACGGCGAGGACCCGAGGCCACGCCTACCCTAGGCCACGCCCACCCGCCCAACCCAGTATAAAAACGCTGCCCGCAGCGCCACGGAAATAGAACTTGCTTACTCCTGAGGCGGAAGCCGGGAGTCCACCTTTTTTAAAAAATTGTATTCTTTGTGTCACCTTTTCGCCGAGTAAATTGATTGATTTTAAACCCCCATTCACCTGCCTGGCTTCTCCAGAAACGGGCGACAGAAACGCCTAAAACAGCGCATCTCGCTGCAACAAACAATTGGCAGAATTACTTGCCTGCCGCCATTGACGGCGAGGACCCGAGGCCACGCCTACCCTAGGCCACGCCCACCCGCCCAACCCAGTATAAAAACGCTGCCCGCAGCGCCACGGAAATAGAACTTGCTTACTCCTGAGGCGGAAGCCGGGAGTCCACCTTTTTAAAAAAATTGTATTCTTTGTGTCACCTTTTCGCCGAGTAAATTGATTGATTTTAAACCCCCATACACCTGCCTGGCTTCTCCAGAAACGGGCGACAGAAACGCCTAAAACAGGGCATCTCGCTGCAACAAACAATTGGCAGAATTACTTGCCTGCCGCCATTGACGGCGAGGACCCGAGGCCACGCCTACCCTAGGCCACGCCCACCCGCCCCTTTCCTCCCCCTTAAAAGATGTGCGCGGACGGGCGCAGCGGGCGCGCCGACAGCGCGCCGAAGGCGCGCCAAAGGCAAGCCCGTCTGGGCCCGTCCGGGCCCAGACGGCCGTAGGCCTAGCCACTATGCCCGATCTGCAAAAATGTATCTCATACTCCAGAGACTCACTGCTTGCCTGGAACCCGGAAAAACACCCCCAGTGCAAATACATCCACAAGGAGGACACCCCCTATGCAGGATGTAGCCTCTGCAATAAACCTGAGGAATCGGACCGCCACCTAGGACTACGGCTTGGCCTTCTGAATTGCAGATCCTTAGTAAAGCATGCCCACGAAATTAACATCCTCGTCCAAGATTCGCTGCTAGATCTTTTGTTTCTTACGGAAACTTGGCTGAACTCGCACAGCGACTTCGATGTTGCCAATGCTACCCCCCCCCGGTTTCCAAATATGCTTCCTAAATAGGCCAATCGTTAGAGGCGGTGGCCTAGCTATAATCTACAAAGATCACCTCAAATGTAGAATCGAGACCGGAACTGCTAAAGACTGTGAGAACTGCCACTTCTCAATCCAGATCACGCCATCTACTTCCCTCTCGGGACTGCTTGTGTATCGTCCTCCAGGCCCTCTAGGCGAATTCACCAGTACACTGATGGACCACATCCTACTTAAGACTATCTCGGTCTCTAACTTTCTCCTCTTAGGGGATTTTAATATGCACTTTCTGGATCCTACGGACAATACCGCAGCAAACTTGCTTGCGGATCTCACCACAGCTGACCTCCTTCTGCAAAACCCCAAAGCAACCCATGAGAAAGGTAAACTCCTAGACCCTATCTTCTCCAACATTGGGAACCTGTATGCCCAGGACCCCACCCCCCTGCCTTGGACAGACCATATGCTGATTCCTATGCACTGGTCACTCGACACGACACCAGCGCCCAAACAAAAAACAAGGGTACAAGCCAGACGATGGCACAAGTTAGCACCAGAGGAATGGGAGGCCAAACTACGCGATACCATCGCCCCCTTGTCCACGGACCCAAACAGCGCAGACAGAGAATTCATGAATTGGCTAGTCCGACCCCTAGATAGCTCCATTCCACTGACCAGCACGCTAAAACACGTGAAAGGAATTGGCCCCTCCCCTTGGTACACACCTGCCCTCACAGCCCTTAAAAAACAATGTAAAAAGACAGAACGCTCGTGGAGAAAAAATAAGTCAACAGAAGAGAAAAGCGCCTACCACCGCTCCATGAAAGCTTACAAACTAGCTCTACACGACGCCAAAAGGACTTATTATGAGGAAAAGATAAAAATTTCCGCCTGTTCATCCAAGGAGACTTTCTCCATTCTCAAAGAACTCCTCCACGTCCCGGAACCCCCACAGAAACCTATGGACCCCAAAGAAGCCGAGGAAAAATGCGTCAAGCTGGCCACCTTCTTTGACGACAAAATTAAAAAAATTCTCATCTCCCTCCCACCTCCTAACTCTGACTCCTTGGTGAGAGCCAAGGAGCAGATACCCTCCGCTGACAAACCCTCCCTGGAGTCACTTGGCCCAGTCTCAGAAGAAGAAGTAAGAGTCATACTTACCTCAACCAAGAGCGGTGCCCCTAGCGACCCAGTTCCCATACGTTTCGCTAAAAACATCCCGCATACTATAGTGCCCCAACTGACAGCCCTGATCAATATCTCACTGGAACAGGGAGAGGTTCCATCCAATTGGAAGGAAGCTGTCGTCAAAGCGTTGCTCAAAAAACCGTCACTTGACCCCACAGACCTCTCCAACTATAGACCTATCTCACTTCTACCTTGGATAGGTAAAGTCGCCGAAAAACTGGTAAACAAAAAGCTGTCACACTACCTCGAGTCAAACCATCTTCTCAACGACTCACAGACAGGCTTTAGACCAGGCCAGGGCACGGACACTGCCCTCCTCGTGGCAGTAGAAAGAACCAGGGAAATCATCGATACAGGAGGATCAGTGGCAGTGGTCCTCCTAGACCTTAGTGCGGCCTTTGACACGGTCAGTCACCAGGTCCTAATCCACCGTCTCGGGACTGTTGGGGTTAAAGGCAGAGCTCTGAAGTGGCTTGCGTCTTTTCTCTCCCGACGCTCCTACCAAGTTTGGGAAGGCGAAAGCCGCTCCCCCTCCATCCCCCTCCAGTGCGGCGTGCCTCAGGGCTCCTCCCTGAGCCCTACGTTGTTTAACGTTTACATGGCCCCACTGGAGGAACTCGTCTCACCCTTTGGAGTCACTATCGTCAGCTACGCTGACGATACACAATTGGTGGTGACACTCTCCCACCCCAAGCTTGAGCCCTCCAATCTCCACGACTGCCTTACCAACGTATATCAGTGGATGAGTGACTCTGCTTTGAAGCTAAATGGCTCCAAAACAGAGATCCTGCTCCTTGGACAAAAAACCACGAACCTCCCTTCTCACATCTGGCCCGCCTGCATGGGCGAACCCCCCGCTCCCAAGAAGGAGGTCAAAAGTCTCGGAGTGTGGCTGGAGACCGACCTCACCTTCAGGACCCAGGCTAGAAAGACGGCCGGCACCTGCTACGGTTTACTTAAATCTTGCAGGAAGGTAATTCCACTTCTACCTTTTCAGTCGCGTCTCATGCTGATCCAGGGCTTAATTCTATCTAGGCTGGACTACAGCAATGCCATCTACCTGGGCGCCCCAGAATCCACACTTCAAACTCTTCAGAAGGCTCAAAATGCCGCCGCCCGACTCCTCACAAACACCCCGGCCAGATCATCGGCCAAGCCCGCTCTCAGGAAGCTGCACTGGCTCCCGATTAGGGAAAGGGTCATTTTCAAGGCCCTCTGCCTTGCCCACAAGACTCTTCATAACACCGGCCCTCCTATACTAAACAACTGGATCACCCCCTATAGACCCACTAGAGCGCTTCGCTCGGAGCACGGAAACCTTATTACGATCCCTAAGGTGAAAAAGGCCCGCATAGGTGGCCGCCGCTTCTCAGTAAACACTGGAAACAAGTGGAATGCACTCCCTCTGAGCCTCAGAACAGAACCTAACCTCCTCCGGTTCAGAAAAGCCCTCAAAACTCTTCTCTTCCCCTAAAACTGTCACTTTTCCGGACCACACCCCCTCGTGAGTAAAATGGTTTTAGCGCTGGGATACCCATTGGGTGACTACGCGCTCTACAAATCCCTAAATAAAAATAAATAAATAAAAAAGTATAGTTGTGAAACAAGAAACAGTGATGAAACATGGCCTGGGGCGATGAAAAGACAGCGGTGAAACACAGGGAGAGGAGTGAAAAGGAACAGTTGTGAAACAAGAAAAAGTGATGAAACATGGGCTGGGGGGTTGAAAAGACAGCAGTAAAGCACAGGGAGAGGAGTGAAAAGGAACTGTTGTGAAAAAAGAAACAGTGATGAAACATGGGCTGGGGGGTTGAAAAGACAGCAGTAAAGCACAGGGAGAGGAGTGAAAAGGAACTGTTGTGAAAAAAGAAACAGTGATGAAACATGGGCTGGGGGGTTGAAAAGACAGCAGTAAAGCACAGGGAGAGGAGTGAAAAGGAACTGTTGTGAAAAAAGAAACAGTGATGAAACATGGGCTGGGGGGTTGAAAAGACAGCAGTAAAGCACAGGGAGAGGAGTGAAAAGGAACTGTTGTGAAAAAAGAAACAGTGATGAAACATGGGCTGGGGAAATGAACATACAGCGGTGAGGCACAGGGAGAGGAGTGAAAAGGGATAGTTGTGTAACAAAAAACTGTGATGAAACATGGACTGGGGAATGAAAAGACAGTGGTGAAGCACAGTGAGAGAAATGAAAGCGACAGTTGTGAAACAAGAAACAGTGATGAAACATGGGCTGTGGGGGGTGAAAAGACAGTGTTGAAGCACAAGGAGAGGAGTGAAAAAGGATACTTGTGAAAGAAGAAACACTGATGAAACATGGGCTGGGGGAATAAAAAGACAGTGGTGAAACACAGTGAGAGCAGTGAAAGGTGATAGTTGTGAAACAAGAAACAGTGATGAAACATGGACTGGGGAATGAAAAGACACAGACCGAGGAGTGAAAAGGGACAGTTGTGAAACAAGAAACAGCAATTAAACATGGGCTGAGGGAATGAAAAGACACAGGTCGAGGAGTGAAAAGGGATGGTTGTGAAACAAGAAACAGTGATGAAACGTGGGCTGGGGGAATAAAAAGACAGTGGTAAAACCAAGGGAGAGGAGTGAAAAGGGATAGTTGTGAAACAAGAAACACTGATTAAACATGGGCTGGGGGGATGAAAAGACAGTGGTGAACCACAGGGAGATGAGTGAAAAAGGTTAGCTGTGAAACAAGAAACAGTGATGAAAGGTGGGCTGGGGGGATGAAAATAGACAGTGGTTAAACGTGGACATGGAGAACCAAAAAAGACAATGGAAAAGCATGGGCAGGGAAAGTGAAGAGACAGTGGTGAAACAAAGGGAAAGAAAACACACAGTGGGCAAAGGAAGAGGGTAGTATCCTCGACTACATTATATATAGGATAAAGAACACCCCGCTGTACATTATAAGGCTATTGCAAGTCACTGAAGAGTTCTATGGTCATAAAGAAGAATGAGGCCAAAGGTAAAGTTCCTTTAGAAGGTTATGGAACTCCATGATTAATTGCAATATCCTCATCTTGTACCGCAGGTGGTACTTTATCCCTTATAATACATGGTCAGTCACACCCTCACCATTCCCACAAACTGCTTAAATCCTTGGTATGTTGCTTGTTCATATGAAAGAGAGAGCATGTTGAGAAACATGAGGAATAAAAATAGAATCACTAGCCCAAAACTGAACACATTAAAAAAAAGTTGTAAGCTAGGTGTTGAAAAAAGACATTAGAAGCTGTTAAAAATAATCTTTTTCTTTTTTTAAAGGTGCAGCAGAAACATGCAGAAAGATTCTAAATTTTCCAAAATTTCCCATGGCCTGCAATAAATTGACATGTTGCCGTAAATATCTATTTTCTGCTTGGCACTGTAGAGTTAGGAAAATACAGACCTGAAGGAAGATAAGCAACGACCTGCTGTTCTCAGAGGCAGCAGGTTATGTGACGTCAGAAGTCGACTGTAATAAGCTATTACAGTTGAGTACTGAAGTCAATGACCCCGCCACCGCCAGAGCCAACCTGCACGAAGGGATGACAGACGTAGCCAAATGGATGTCGAACAGCCGCCTGAAACTGAACTCGGACAAGACGGAAGTCCTCATCCTGGGATCCTCACCCTCCGCCTGGGACGACTCCTGGTGGCCCCCCGCCCTGGACAGCGCACCCAAACCAACAGACCACGCACGCAACCTGGGCTTCATCCTGGACTCCTCCCTCTCCATGACCAGACAAGTCAACGCCGTCTCCTCGTCGTGCTTCAACATCCTGCGCATGCTACGTAAGATCTTCCGGTGGATCCCCACCGAGACCAGGAAGACGGTCACCCAGGCCCTCGTCACCAGCTGTCTGGACTACGGCAACTCCCTCTACGCCGGAACCACCGCCAAACTCCAGAAGAGACTCCAGCGGATCCAGAACACCTCAGCACGACTCATCCTGGACATCCCCCGCCGCAGCCACATCTCCGGACACCTGAGAGACCTGCACTGGCTCCCGGTCAACAAGAGAATCACCTTCCGGCTCCTCACCCACGCACACAAAGCCCTACACAACCAAGGCCCAGGATACCTCAACAGCCGCCTCAACTTCCACGCTCCCAAACGCCAGCTTCGATCGACCAGCCACGCCCTCGCCGCCGTCCCCCGCATCCGAAGAGCCACCACAGGAGGAAGGTCCTTCTCCTACCTGGCCGCCAAGACTTGGAACTCCCTTCCGACCCACCTCCGCCTGACCCAGGACCACCTCGCCTTCAGGAAGCAGCTCAAGACCTGGCTGTTCAAGCAGTAGCGGACCCCCTCCCCCCAGCGCCTTGAGACCCCCCCGGGTGAGTAGTACGCTATATAAATGCTCTGATTGATTGATTCATTCATTCATTTATAATCAGCAACTGAGTGCATCAGAAATCACCGATTCTGTAAGCAGTAAAGTAGCCCCTAGCATAAATATAAAGGATATTGCAAGTCAATAAGGAGTTCCCTAACCATATAGAGGAACGAGGCTGAATATATATATATTTATCCTATGAAATACATTTAACTGTGTTTAAATTGCATTTATATACCCCTTTCGAGGAGTTGAAGCACTTTACCGCGAGCAGCACGCTATCCGGGAGCACGAAGTTAGTGTTCAGTCTATTAGTTGCTGGGTTAGTTTTTTATGCCCATCCCATGCATTCACCTCAGTTTTTTGGTGGAACATTATTCACATAGATGTGATCATTAGAGGGGGCTCTGGGAGAAGCAAGTGCTTGTTGGAATTCATAGATAGTGTTATCATTTCCAAAAAGAGCTTAAGAGGGACAGGTATGAGGTTTAGAATAATTCATATGCAGAAGAGGCAGATAGAAGGGAGAGGTGAAGTAGAGGTGCACTTTAAAAATAAGGGATGGAAGTAAGTAAAAAATTCATTGAGGGTCAATAATTCCATGCAGGATGTTAACCCCTTAGCTGCGGCGGCTATTCCTCCGCAGCGCTAAGGGGGAGGCGGGGCAACGCGGCGGTCACGTACTCATGACGGAACCGCTCCGTCACGGCCCTCGGGTGAGCTGTGCTTGTGACGGAACGGTTCCGGAACGGCCCCGCCCCTTTAAAAAGTCAGCACAGGTGTGGAATTCGCGCCGCACAGGCGCGGCGAGCGGGCCGTAACGGAACCGTTCCGTCACCAGCACAGCCCACCCGAGGCTCGTGATGGAACGGTTCCGTCACGAGCACAAAGGGTTAAGGAATATAGCAGTGTGAGAGTTTTGGGATGCGGATGGTGGATGTAAACCTGTTGAAAGAAGCAGTTTTATATTCTGCTCCTCAGGAATGTAGCTTACACAATCCTTCCAGAGGCAGTAAGAGGTGACCCAGACACTTCCCACAGTGAAAAAGGAAGCCCATCTCTTGTTGAGACCCCTTCACTGTCAAGCTGTGCGACCAATAGTCACATTTCTTTACCTGTAATTACAATTTGAGAGCACCCCTCAAATATATATATATAGTGTAGTATATATATAATAAATATATAGCTACTACATCAGTGTATTCAATAGTATAAAGTAATGTTACAACTTGTGTAAATACAATGCATCAAACATAAGTTATACATATAATCTAAAACATATGTTATATAAACACCCGCCAGCTTAAAAATATAACAAGGCAATGATAAACACATTGCAGCAGTTGTTATTATATTCAGTGCATGTTTGCGACCGGTCCAATACCTGGCTTGGAAGGTGCTGCCTACTGCATCCACCTAAAGGTCAACCACACAGAACAGACACCATGTCTGGCAGAATGGATGTGTCTGAGGACACCTTCACCTTGCAAGATCCACTATTATTCATACTGACTCTAAGGTGACTTGCAGTATCCTAATGATGTACGGCGGGGGTACTTTATCCCTCATAATACATGATCAGGCCATCACCTTTACCACAAATCACTTAAAACCTTGGTGCGTACCTGTTTCATTTGAAGAGAGAGCATGTTTGCAGACATAAAGAATCAAAATAAAACATCAAGTGCAAAAGTAAACACCTCAAAAACCTATTAGATATTTGTTGCAAAAAGATATTAGAAACAGCTCAATACAATTCACTTAAAAAAATACCTGCAGCGGCTTGAAATGTGTAAATACATGCAGAGAGATTCTACCTTCTATCTTAAGTGTGTCAAAAATAAACCTTCTCTCTGCTTGTTATTGTAAGCTATTAAAGGACAACAGAAGAAAGAAAAGCAATGTTCATGTGTTGCTTTAAACAGCTGCTTCATTTATGCTCTGTGACCTGACCTGCCTTTCACCTTGGCTGCTGGCCCTGGAAGCCGGCAATGTGACGCCAAAACCTGACTGTAATAACCTTATAATAATTGATATAATAATTGAGCTTTGACGTCTTTTCTTTATAATCGGTGACTTGGTGCGTCACAAATCGAAGATTATAACTGCAGTTTATACAGGGATTACAGAATCCCATGTATTAAACGGAAATTAGAGACAGGCGTTTATAAAGGGATTACGGAATCCGGTGTTATAAAGATTTCAGAGACTGCTTTTAAACATAGGAATTGCAGAGTCCCATGTATTATAATCCTATTACTGCTTGAAGGTGGAACTGGAATTACGCAGTAACATAGTAACCCGCATGCTCAGAAATGATCACCTTTCAGGACACACGTTAAAACGGTGGGCCCGATTCACAGAACTAACTTAAGACAAAATCCTAAATTTACTACCATTTTGGTATTCACAGAAGGCACTTACTCATTTCGGTATTCACAGAAGTTAGGACTCCTAACTTTAGGACTCCTAAATGCCTTCTGTGAATACCGAAAGTCTGACAGTTAGGATTTTTCTCAGTTTAGGAGCAGTAAAGTTAGGAGTCCTAAAATGAGAAAATTCCTAACTTTAAGACTTTCGGTATTCACAGAAGGCATTTAGAAGTCCTAAAGTTAGGAGACCTAACTTCTGTGAATACCAAAATGAGTAAGTGCCTTCTGCGAATACCAAAATGGTAGTAAATTTAAGATTTTGTCTTAAGTTAGTTCTGTGAATCGGGCCCGTTGCTTTGTCTGATGTAGTCTTCCATCTTCCTGAGATCTGTAAATTTGAGTGATGATAAAACGTACTACTTAAAGCATTTAGAAACAGCAGAATTGCATACGGAGTGCTAGAAGAAACAAGCATTTGCAATGCAAAAGGTCTCGTATTTGCGAGAGGTAAAGAAATTGTGTTGTAAATGATAATGTTTACCTATGTGTTTTGTTTTGGAGTGTAGAGTGGTGTGGAGTGGAATTATGTAGGTTGTATTGGAATTGTTAGTTGTGGAATTGTGTGGTGTGGAATTGTGTGCTGTGTAGTCTATTTGTCTAGTGGAATTATGTGGCATGGTTAAAAGAGAATAGACAGAAAGGAAGAATGAGAGGGATAGGTAGTTTGTGTAGGAAGCGGTTATTAAACTTGAAATAGAGGAGCTAAAATAGTGTGTGAGAAAGATAGAGAGACTGGGAGAGCAGGCCACAGACGCATGAAGAGGGAGGTTTTGTGTACGCAGAAGACAACCCAAGAAGAGGAGGACAGTGTGGAATTGAGGGACGGAAAAACTTAAAAATCATGGGATAGAAACGGTGCTTGAAGACCTGAAGTTAATCACATGAGAGAGGTGGGAATAGTGCATGAGAGAGCAAAAGGAATGGGTGAGAAAGAGTATGAGAGAGAGAGCTAGAGGGACAAGTGGAAAGGGTACCTAGAACGGGGAAGGCGAGAAGTAGACTGGTGCACAGTGGCTGGTTCAGCCTGCTTCGGTGCTCACCAGTTGCCAGCGGTGTTTTACAGACCCTTACGCACATTGCGTGCCTGTCCTGTTGATGATGAGGGATCAGATGGTGTAGTGGTATATGCTATCATATGGTGACACAAATTATATCAGATTGAGGCACCGAGGACCATCAGAACGACTAGAGCTACTGCCCTCCATCTTGTGGTTGGCGGTTGGCGGTTGGCGGTAGGCGGTAGAGCAAACATAGTTTACTATGCCTGAGATATGTGCGGGGGGATGTGGTAAATGTTTTCCATCTTATTAGGCATAATGTAGATCTCCCGGTGCTGAGTGTTACGGGGTACGTTTTAATATTGAGGGAAGAGGCATATTTTATAGATGAGACAATTTCGTTATTTTATCCCATCCGTACGTCGAGATCACTGCAAGACCATGTTGGGCAGAGGTCCCCAGTTTGGGTGGGATGTCTATGTCTGTCTTCTTGGCATGGTGCACTGGTTGGGACTGTCGCATAGCTCTGGGGTGAACTTGTACTTAGAGGAGAGATTATCATTCTCGGTTCTATCCCAGGGTCACTGGTTTATGTAATAATATTTTCACTTCTGTCTTGAACTTAATGTGCCTTGAATCTCAGCTGGCCGTGAAATCCGAAGCTTGGCAGCTTGTACTGGAAAAGCCAAGCTTCCTATTTCTTATTGTAAGGTGGGATAATGACCCCTGGTAATAGCCTGGAGTGCAGTGCCTTATTTTGTTTTTGCATTGCTTAAATTACATTTTCTGGTATAGGTATAGTAGTCCTTTTCCTAGGGAGGCTCTGTTGATGATGAAAAGTGCCTTGAACATTGATCGTTAGGCTAAGGTACACCAGTAGTGTTTACACATGTTGCGTCATGCGTTCTCTGGGGTGAAGGCACAGAAGACTTGCTGCAGGGTTTTCAAATTGTTGTAATTTGTTAATCATGTAAATAAGGCACCAAGGCATAGGCTATTGGCATTGCTGAGCTTGGAAATAAGGAGGGTGAGCATAGTTTGCAGTTTTTGTTGGTCTCCAAGGTGTGGGAAGGTGCATCACACTGTTGTCGTTGTGTGCTTGGCGCTCTTTGTGACCTAGTTTGCATGTGGTAGAGGGGATATAGCTGAGTCTGTAGTTACCCCTTGCATTCTTACTTCTCTTGACATAGCTGGTGGGTCATATAGTCCATTGGTCCATTTGGCCACAGGCTCGTCTTTGTGTCATTGTCCGTAGGTCATGATCCCACTCTTGCGGTCCTGGCCTTTCGGTGGTTAATCCTCATTGATGTATCTAAGGCACGGAGGCAGTCACCAAGTCTTGACTTGTAGAAGTCTTCTGGGCCATTCATTTTTGGAATGAATTGTGCATCATCTGCAAAACTGGAACAGGTAAGACTGAATGACATCTTTAGGTCAGGTAAGGAGGCAAGGTGGATGTGGAATAGGAAGGAGAGATGATTGATCCCTGAGGGACGCCACAATGTTGGATATGAGGGGCAAATATGAAAGGTGGTATGAAAACCAAGCTCTGTCTGTCTTTGAGGTCTGAGGCAATCCATAGTTGAGCGTTTTATCATATTTCGAGGTGATGGAACTTGTGCAGTAGTCACTGAAGGTGACAGTGTCATGGGCGACCGATAGATCCAGTAGGCTGGCTACTCTCTTCTTGACCAATCTGACGTTTAGGTTGCCCAAATGGATATGAAGGCGAACTCTTTGCTTCTACCTGGTCTGAATTAAGATTGTTGATATGACATCAAGTTATTTTCCCCGGTAAAACTGGAGCTTGACTAAAAACTGCATTTTCAAATATACCTTCTTATACTTCGGTACGGTCCATTGTGGATTGGCCTGAAGATTGCTCGGTTGGATGGGTCATGGTTCTAATGTAAACAGTTTCCACTTGGTTGGGAAAGATCCATTTTCAGTGATTTGTTTCTTATGCTTCTAAGTACTTTCCTTGCACATGTTGTGCAAAGGATATCTTTGAAGATACTTTTTGTTGGTAGGTGGGGTCTGAAGGTGATTCTGATGGCCATCATGTGTTGATAATGTTGTAGAATTCTTTATCAGAGAGAGCTTTGAAAGTGGGGGTAGATGGAAAACTGGCGGTGTCCATCTTAGCAACCGTGCTGTCAGGTGTAGGAGGAGAGTTATTTGTTTTGTCCTGAAGGTACTTATCTATCTTTCAATTTTTTTGATCCGTTAGACAGAGTTATGACAGGAGAAGGCTTGCGATCATTGCGTGTCTTTGTTTTGGCACTCTGGGATCCGGAATTCTGCCAGGATTTTGTGGAGTTCCTTTGGTGGCCAGTTGTGGTGGCTGCTAACTTGCAGATGCAATCAGACAGACACGCACATGCACCCTCATGTCCTCCCATCCACAAGCACGGAAATTTACAATCATCCATTCATGTGCAGGCATGTGCACACAAACTCACACTTATCCATTCGGAAATACACATATGCCAACATACTCACACATATCTATTCACATGCGCACTCAAACCCACCCATTCACAAGCCCACCCACACTTGCACTTACCCATTCACAACACACATGCTCAAACGCACTATACATATATATACAAACGCACTCAGATATTCAATAAGGCACTTCCGGTGATGGCAGGATCAGCAGATGGGGAGAGAAGCGCGAAAGCCAATGAGGATTTGGAGCCATCAAGATGGAAAACAGGAAGTGGAAAGGTCTTGTTGCCCCTCTGATTAGCTAAACTTGTCAAGGGTTAACCAATGAGAGGAGGGTATTCCCGACTCTGTGACGAGTAAGGGTGATGTGAGGTGTGACTGATAGAGTCAGCCCTGGGAACTCAGGGGTAAATTAACAAGGGCTTTATCTCTGCTTTTTTGGCTTAAAAAGCCAAAAAAGCAGAGATAAAACTGTCGCCCTATTTACAAGAGGGTGCTAACATGCATAATCGCATGTTAGCAGCCTTTTTCCCAACGCCTCCCTTTGCATCTTTAATGTATGTATGTATGTATGTATTTGGTATTTGTAGAGCACTTATATCACCATAAGGTCTCATAACGCTAACTAGTGTTCACGGCAGGACAGGACAGAGAGAGCTTTGATTTACGGAGCTAAGTTAAACAACCAGGTTTTGAGTAGTGTACGGAATTTCTTATGATCCGTCTCCAGACGGAGGGGTAAAGGCAAGGTGTTCCAGGTTTCTGGGGCCACCCTGGAGAAGGGTCTACCCCCATTTCTGGCGGTGCGGATCTTTGGCACTGTCAGAAGAAATTTGCTGTTGGACCTGAAGGATCTAGCCTGTTGGTATATGGTGAGTTTTTTTGCTAGGTAGAGGGGCCCTTTATTGTTGAGTGTCTTATGCACCAGGCAACACAATTTAAAATGGATTATTTTTTTGATTGGGAGCCAGTGTAGAGTCTTCAGACTAGGTCTAGATGGGGAGTGCGAAGGCAAGTTGAGGACCAGTCTGGCCGCCGTATTTTGCACGACCTGGAGTTTAGCCAGAAGTCCTACATTTGTGGAAGCAAGTAAGGAGTTGCCGTAGTCCAGACGGCTAATAATCAGTCCTTGCACAAGGGGCATCCTGGAGGAGAGAGGGATCCATTTGAAGATTTTTCTGAGACTGCGCATAAGTCCGTAACAGATGCGGACCAAATTGTTAATTTGTTTTAACATTGATAGTTTGGAGTCCAGAATTATGCCTAGATTACGTGCAGCTGTCGTAGGTGGGGGACAAGGACCTAGCATGGGGGACCACCAATCGCAGTTCCATAGTTTGTCCGCATCTCCAAAAAGCACGATCTCTGTTTTGTTAGCATTTAGGAGAAAGTGGTGGTTTGTCATCCAGTTGTTTATAGCTATCATACAGAGTTTAAAGCGCTTCTTGGTTTCAGTAACGTCTGGTCCCATGGTGATTAGCAGCTGAGTTTCATCTGCGTATGATACTGTTTGAAACCCAAAAGACTGTATGAGTTTAGCCAGGGGGGACACATATAGGTTAAATAACGTAGGGCTCAAAATTGAGCCCTGAGGGACCCCTTTATTAATGATTTGGCTTTCTGAGGAGAAGTCACCTATTTGCACTTTAGATGAGCGATCCACCAAATAACTCCTGAACCTGTTAAGGGCTGCTCCCTCGACACCAGATGCACACAGGCGGTCAAGGAGGATGCTGTGGTGTCGAAGGCAGCCGACAAGTCGAACAGAATCAGTATAGCTGATTGCCTGGAATCTAGGGAAAGTCTGATATTATCGATCATTTCAAGCAGGGCCGTTTCGGTGCTATGGAAGGCCCTGAATCCTGATTGGGAAGGGTCCAGCAGTTTATTGTTTTCCAGATGTTGAGTAAGTTGGCAATTGACCTTAGATTCTAAAATTTTGCCGAAGAGAAGTAAGAGAGATATTGGGCTATAATTGGATAATTGCTTGGGGTCAGCAGAGGGTTTTTTCAGGATAGGTTTAATAATAGCCTCCTTCCAAAGGGTGGGGACTATAGACTGTGACAGGGAGTGATTAAATAAAACAGTAAGTTGGGAGAGGAACGCAGGGCCAATTTTGGATAAGACTTGAGCTGAAGCTGAGCCTGTGGGGGAACCTGATTTTATGTGGTTAAGGACTAACAGTATTTCTTTCTCCGTGACTGTGTGGAAGTTAGTGAGGGGGACGGTATAAAGGGATACAGGATCAGGATGAGATGCAAAGTGGGCGTCACTGGGCGTACCCCTGACAGACTACCTTGCAAATATCGCTGATGTTCACATCGCAATATTTACAAGGCAGCCCACAGGATTTTAGCACATGTTAGAATTTAGCGAAAACAGCAGTGTTCACCAAAAAGTAACATCTGCTAAAAACCTGACTTACCTATGCTTAACATAGAGGGTGGATTATGCTGATACAACCACAGGGTCGTATCATCAAGGTTATCGCCGTTCTGCAGGGGACTTCGCTTGAAAACCAGCGATGTTCTCTGCAAAACGGCGATTTTCCCGCTATCTCTGGAATTTTTAACGCTCTAGAGGAGCGCGTTGTTAATAACGCACTACCAGGGCGAGAAATTCCAGAGATAGACGGCGATAAATAACAAAGCGCTAAGCGCGCTTTGCGTTATTTATCCCCGTCCGTTGTTAATATGCCCCTCAGTGCTTAAACCTGAAGCGCCTGGAACTCCCTCCATCCGGGACACTCCCCCTCGTCATGAGGGGAAGGAACTTCACTGGGCTTTGCCAGGCTGATGATGCCCCTGCCCTCAGGGCAGTGAGATCTTCAGTCATTAAAATGGCCCAGGCTGCCACAATACTGCCCATGGAAACGGGCAGGGTGCCTATCTCTGACATGACAAGTACCTGTCAGGCTGCCTTTTTCCGGAGCCTGACAGATATTCATCATGCTATGAAAAAGGGAGGCGTGGCGGTGGGGTCTGGAACCCTGCACCCTATATAACCAGCCGCTTCTTGTGGCCAGTCAGCATCGATTATTTATGTGGAGTAGCTCAGGGGCATATTACCAAGGCAGGCGTAGCGATGGAAATATTCACGCTATCGCCAAAAACCAACGCCTGCTCAGACCAGTTCTTAGCCATGTTATCCAATGGGAGGTGTATAACATGGCTAAGAGCATTTTGTCGCTAATGCGTGAATATCGCTGTATTCTCAGCGATATTCACGCATTTCGCCTGATTTTTATCGCTTTTGAGATCAACCTTGCTACTAGCAAGTTATCTCAGCGATAAAAACCGGTGATGCGCAGCGATAAAAATATTGCCGCTAACCCTACTTAGCGATAAATATCGCTATTTGTTGGTAATATGCCCCCAGGTCTTTTTGTGGTTCTCGTGGTCACTTTCTACGCTCGAATATGTGAAGAGTTTATCTTTTTCATCCTTGATCACCTCCACTTGCATTGCAGGACGCTGAGCTGCATTTTCATTTTCCAGTCAGGGTCTCTGAAGTTTAGGTAAGGCTCGGGCAGTGTCAGTCACACCCACTGAGAAGCTGGGTGGGTCACAGTGGGTAAATCACCAATCCCTTTCCTTAACAAGCATTGGAAATGCAATAGGTCTCGCAGCATTAGAGTTAGTGCTTTTAGAATTGTTTATGGTTTTTTTTTTAAATCTTTAGCATTTTTGTTTCCTGTAGCCAATGCTAAAGAATTAAAAAAAAAAAGCCATAAACATTTCTAAAAGCTCTAACTCAAATGCTCCGAGACCTATTGCACTGTGTGAGGGTGAGGGGTTGAGGGTGAGTGAGGGTGGGTGAGGGTGGGTGAGGGTGAGTGAGGTTGAGTGAGGGGTTGAGGGTGAGTGAGAGTGAGGGTGAGTGAGGGTGAGAGTGGGTGAGGGTGAGAGTGGGTGAGGGTGAGAGTGGGTGAGGGTGAGAGTGGGTGAGGGTGAGTGAGGGTGAGGGTGAGTGAGGGTGAGGGTGAGTGAGGGTGAGTGAGGGTGAGTGAGGGTGAGTGAGGGTGAGGGTGAGTGAGGGTGAGGGTGAGTGAGGGTGAGGGTGAGTGAGGGTGAGTGAGTGAGTGAGGGTGAGGGTGAGTGAGGATGAGGGTGAGTGAGGGTGAGGGTGAGTGAGGGTGAGGGTGAGTGAGGGTGAGGGTGAGTGAGGGTGAGGGGTTGATGTTGAGGGGTTGAGGGTGAGTGAGGGTGAGTGAGGGGTTGAGGGTGAGTGAGAGTGAGGGTGAGTGAGGGTGAGTGAGGGTGAGTGAGGGTGAGTGAGGGTGAGTGAGAGTGAGGGTGAGAGTGGGTGAGGGTGGGTGAGGGTGAGTGAGGGTGAGTGAGGGTGAGTGAGGGTGAGGGTGAGTGAGGGTGAGGGTGAGTGAGGGTGAGGGTGAGTGAGGGTGAGGGTGAGTGAGGGTGAGGGTGAGTGAGGGTGAGGGTGAGTGAGGGTGAGGGTGAGTGAGGGTGAGTGAGGGTGAGTGAGGGTGAGTGAGGGTGAGGGGTTGATGTTGAGGGGTTGAGGGTGAGTGAGGGTGAGTGAGGGGTTGAGGGTGAGTGAGGGTGAGGGTGAGTTAGGGTGAGGGGTTGAGGGTGAGTGAGGGTGAGGGTGGGGGGTTGAGGGTGAGTGAGGATGAGTGAGAGTGAGGGTGAGTGAGGGGTTGAGGGTGAGGGGGTGAGTGAGGGTGAGTGAGGGTGAGTGAGGGTGAGTGAGGGTGAGTGAGGGTGAGTGAGTGAGGGTGAGTGAGTGAGGGTGAGTGAGGGTGAGTGAGTGAGGGTGAGTGAGAGTGAGGGTGAGGGGTTGAGGGTGAGGGGTTGAGGGTGAGGGTGAGTGAGGGTGAGGGGTTGAGGGTGAGTGAGAGTGAGGGTGAGGGGTTGAGGGTGAGTGAGGGTGAGGGGTTGAGGGTGAGGGGTTGAGGGTGAGGGTGAGTGAGGGTGAGGGGTTGAGGGTGAGGGGTTGAGGGTGAGGGGTTGAGGGTGAGTGAGGGTGAGGGGTTGAGGGTGAGTGAGGGTGAGGGGTTGAGGGTGAGTGAGTGTGAGGGTGAGTGAGGGTGAGGGAGTGAGGGTGAGTGAGGGGTTGAGGGTGAGTGAGGGTGAGGGGTTGAGGGTGAGTGAGGGTGAGGGTGAGTGAGGGTGAGGGTGAGTGAGGGTGAGGGTTAGTGAGGGTGAGTGAGGGTGAGGGTGAGTGAGGGTGAGGGTGAGTGAGGGTGGGTGAGGGTGAGTGAGGGTGAGTGAGGGTGAGTGAGGGTGAGTGAGGGTGAGTGAGGGTGAGTGAGGGTGAGTGAGTGAGGGTGAGTGAGGGTGAGTGAGGGTGAGTGAGGGTTCAAATCGGTATTTGGGGGGTAGCATGGGCTGCCACGGTATACAAAAAGAGAATGATAGTAGGAGACTCGTAAGTCTCCTACTATCATTCTCTTTTTGTATACCGTGGCAGCCCATATCCTGCACTGGGAGCTGCTGGCTTCCCGGTGCTTCTCTCGTTCCCTCCCTGACATGGTAGCTGGGGCAATAATCCCGTAAGCTCCCAAAGCGTCAGTGATAGAGTGTCTGATTTGGGACTAAGAGCAGTGTTTAATTTATTTTAAAAACAAAGGCATATACGCGCACAGACAATTATATAAAATCGGTGCACCAATGGTGCCAAAGTAGGAGATTGCGAGGGCGTTAAAGTTTGTGGTCATGAAGAGAGCACTTCCTCCTCCCCACGGGGTCTGTAGAAAAGAGCAGAGGAGGGAGAGAGGCTTGAATGGAGCGAGGGGAACCTGCATAGATAATGAGGCCCATTCACAAAAAATGCACGGAGAGGGGGAGGGGAGATGCTCGCAGCCTCTGCTGAGAAGGAGCTGAGTGCAATTAGCTGCATCCATCACAGAGAAGAGGAGGGGGCTAGCTGCTGGCTTCCCGGTGCTTCTCTCGTTCCCTCCCTGACATGGTAGCTGGGGCAATAATCCCGTAAGATCCCAAAGCGTCAAGGATAGAGTGTCTGATTTGGGACTAAAAGCAGTGTTTAATTTATTTTAAAAACAAAGGCATATACGCGCACAGACAATTATATAAAATCGGTGCACCAATGGTGCCAAAGTAGGAGATTGCGAGGGCGTTAAAGTTTGTGGTCATGAAGAGAGCACTTCCTCCTCCCCACGGGGTCTGTAGAAAAGAGCAGAGGAGGGAGAGAGGCTTGAATGGAGCGAGGGGAACCTGCATAGATAATGAGGCCCATTCACAAACCAGGTCTTCAATATTCCTTTACAACAATATTTAAATGCCATGATCAACATGACTGCGGACGAATCGTTTTAAAAAAAATATTATCAAGGCGCCGTGTTTAATAGACACTGGCTTTCCGTAATTTGAAGCACTGTTAGCCATGGCCACTGGGTGTCGCATGTCCTGCAATGATAGAGAAATGCATGAAAGTGACAGCAACTCACCTATGATGATCCACGCTACAAGACCCGCTGAGAAAATTTCTACAAAAACGTTTTGTCCAATAGGCCTTTATTTATGAGTTGCTTTTATGGTGAGCTATGTTTATTTTGAGTTGGAATGACGCTATTCTAAAGTTATTTCCGCGAAAAAATCAAGCGGGGAAAAAAATAAAAGACGACACTTGCAGCCAAACTCACTGATGCCTATGCCTATCAGGTGAGAGGCTGTTGCATAACCTCCAGAGCTGCTGACTATGGGACTGGGGAACCGGACTCAAGTCTCCGTCTCGGTAAAAATGTGCCTTAAAAAAAATGAAACGGGGACGTGGAGGGGCCATAAAAGAAGGAGGAGAGGATGGAGCATTGGTTGAATGTGGTTAAGGGCCATTGAGGCTGACCTTGACGCTGGGCAACCAGGTTTCAGTCTCCACCGCCTGAAAATTGAATGTGTCCATCTGTAATGCAACTGGTGTTAATGTAAAGCGCCCTGATACCTTCAGGGTTGAGTTCACGCTATATAATACTGCCAAAAAATTAAAAAAACTGTTGTGAGGTGGGAGTGGCTGGGGGATTAAGTAGCAGCAAACCTGAAGCACACAGCATGGCACTGAAGGGCAAACCCCCTTGCAGGAAGTAAACAGAACACTTAAAAGCAGAGGCAGGCCAACAAAACTAGCGCAAAATGTAAATAACACTGTAATTTACATTTTAGATATTTTAATCAGTTCACTTGTCGACATATTTTGCTTTGCCAATTATTAATTCGAGACCCATTGCATTGTACAATACTTTTTTTTTGTTGCAGTGGTGTGATAACATGAGACAATCGGAAGAGCATATATGGGTGACTTACCTGAATATTGTATGCATGTGGAAATTGAGAGCAATATGTGTATAAATAAAAAAAGGAGTAGTACTCACCCCCAGAGTATGGACCCATGCTCGGGACACACAATTACACGTTATGTAGGGAACGCGTGTAAACCACTCAGGATCGGGTGAACAAACGTGGAGCATTAAAAATACAAATGCATCTTAAAGCCGAAGCGGGAGAGGGAAGTGCACTGAACAGATGCCCTTGTACCGCTTTGATGAAAGTAAACAAACAAATGCTGGTGGAAAGCCGTAGCGGAAGGGGGAATTGCACGGGAGACGCAAGGCTAATAAAAATTATGCAATGGAGGGTGAGGCGCGTATTTTGTAAATAAAGGCAAGCGTTATTCACAGAGCTTATAAATGCATAGTGTGAAAAAAAAGGAATATTAATCATCCCCGGAGTACGGATCTATTATCGTGATGCACAATTACACACGATGTAGGGAATGCCTTTAAACCATCCAGGATCGGGTGATCACGTTGTGGAGCATTTAAAACAAAGGAGTGCAAATGTTGCTCAAATGGGAGGGGAAAGAGCAGGGAACAGGCACCCGTATACCGCTCTGATGAAAGTAAGCAAAGACATGCAAATGCTGGTGGAAAGCCAAAGCGGGAGGGAGAAGTTCACTGAAGAGGAAAGCCGCCATCAAGCTCTCGGCATTGCGTGGCGGGAGGGGGCGGGGGGAACGTCGAGGGCAGGCAGGATGACGGTGATCACGTTGTGGAGCATTTAAAACAAAGGAGTGCAAATGTTGCTCAAATGGGAGGGGAAAGAGCAGGGAACAGGCACCCGTATACCGCTCTGATGAAAGTAAGCAAAGACATGCAAATGCTGGTGGAAAGCCAAAGCGGGAGGGAGAAGTTCACTGAAGAGCAAAGCCGCCATCAAGCTCTCGGCATTGCGTGGCGGGAGGGGGCGGGGGGAACGTCGAGGGCAGGCAGGATGACTATGGGGAGGGGGCGGAGCGGGGCAGAGCGGCATGTAGGTGTGAAGAAGCCGGGCCTTTGAAGTGAAGCTAAGCTTCACTTCAAAGGTGTCGGAGGAATGCGGGCGGCTGTGCACGCGCTTTTAAGCTCAATGCACATGCGCATTGAGCTTAAAAGTCACGGGCACTGCAAGGAATCGCCACGATTCCTTGCAAGTTAGATAAAGAGTCGATGAGCCCCTATAGTCTCGCTTGCTCGATGCGCATGCGCATCGACAGGCGAGACCTAAAAATGTCATACCTTCCTCTGGCTTTTAGTACACGCCCAGGATTCTCTAATTACCGCAGCTCTCATGTTCAGTTTAATTGATTTCATTTATTTCTGAAAAACACCAGAATAAGGAAGCGGGTTTGTTGTTTTGCACAAATCACGATTGGCCATTCATATATGTAAGTCTAATTTTATCAGTTGCAACGCCCACGCGCACAATTGCTCCTAACAAAGTGAATGTCACAGTAGGAACAGAGACAAAAAACTCTAAAGGGCACATGAGTGTGTGGAACAAACTGTGAGAATGGGCTCCCTACATGCGCAGTTAATCATCAACCTTTGCATACAATTAGTGAATCAAATAATACTAAAAGAGAAAACCTTTGGGTGACTAATGAAATAATTATAGAAACCCGGTGAGTGGCATTATAAATACTGTTGTAAGGTTTTTTTCTGGATTGTTATTCAAAGACTGATCATAAAGAGACCTCTGCTCATGATATGCTGAAGCAAACACAAACTCGTTCTAAGGGAGGGAGGGATAGAGCATTTTGGGCCATATGTATGAAGCCAATTCGCGTTTGCAATCGAATTTTAGCAGTGTGCAATGTAGCACACAAAAACCCCCTCGCAAAATAAGGAATGGCAAATTTTGCTATTCCCTATTTTGAGATTGCATTTAAGGCATCGCAAATTGCGATTCCTTAAATGCAATGTAAGAAGCTCATAAGAAAGTAAATTTTGGCCTTAAGGAATCGCAAATTACCACTTACTTCAAGATGGTGGTAATTTGCGATTTCACTTAAAAATGCACTAGTTTGCATTTTTTAAAGTGCCATGTGGTGCACATACATGCCCTTAGGGCATGTATGAGTGCCACATGTGCACACATGCACCTTTCAGGGGTGCAACTGGGTGTCCTTTTGACACCCTGGCACCCTTGAAATTGCATTCTCAATTTGTGATTCTCTATTTGCTAATCGCAAATTGTGAATGCCTTCCCATTCATTCCTATGGGCCTCTTAGCCCATAGGAATGAATGGGAAGGTATTCCTTATTTGCGATTCACAAATTGCGATTAGTTGAAAATCGCAATTTGAGAATCGCAAAACTCTATTTTCATACTTTTGGCCCTTTAAGTTCCTAAATTGTATAAATACATCAGAAAAATCTATCTTTTCCAGCAGAACTGAGAACTGGAGTCGTTATAAGATAGGAAAAGTGGTGTAGGGTGAGAGAGGGCAAGATATAGGGTGAGGTGTCGGATTCACGAATAATATCACAAAATATATTTTATGGAGATGTCACTGATCTCAGGGTCAACTTTTCAGCAGGAGCGGCATAGACAAAAATTTATATATTTATACATACACTCAGAAATCATGTGGCGGTCAATATTACTGAGGGTTTTTGTCATAGAGAGGGCAAGAAATGGATGGGCTCGTGGGCCTGGTGACCTCAAATACCATCGTTAAGATAACGAGTAGGTCAGGCTTGGCTGGCATATGGATTGCAATTCAATATTGCAAGCTGTTTTCTCTCTTCGACTTGGGTTTTACTTCTGGAAAATGTCCTTTAGCCAAGGATAAGTTCCTCATTTTTGCCCTTTGAAAGGTTTGCAAAAAATATTTCGTTGTCTTCGCCCATGCATTTATTTTGCAACTGTCTAGATCATTTTCCTCTAAGGGGACGCAGACAAAACTGAAAATGTATGCAGATGTTACTAACTGCAGTTTGCCTTTTATAGAGTTTTTATTGGCACAAATGTCTTTGGAATTTTTCTCAGCAAGTTTACCTTTGGCGACATAAACTGACACAAATGTGATCAAAAGCAAAACTTCATAAACTTTGTGAAGTTGCAAAGATATCCCTAAAGTATTGCAAAGATTGCAAAATAAAAATATTTGCGCAAAACTCGTCTGCACAGATGAATAAAAAGGGAACTCAAAAGACGAAAAGTTCAAATTGGCCTTATTGCTCTGGTGACCTAATGACTGACAGTCCAGCAACGCCTTCTGGGGCAGCAGAACCACACGTGCCTCCTTCCTGGGAGCAAGAGCCACTAGGCCTTCTTGGTGATGTAGTAACTCAGGTACACACTGTAGAACCCGTGCACCTCCCCGCGTTTTATAGAACTTTGGGCCATATTATCAAGAAAGGGCGATACATTATCGCCGCTCTTATCGGCAGGAAACTGCCGCTAAAGCAGCGATAATGGCCTTGATAATATGCCCTTGTGAATTCCCATTGAAGCCCAGCGTCTGGTGTTAACCTGGGCTTCTATGGGAATTCTCTAGGGCATATTATCAAGGCCATTATCGCCGCTTTAGCTGCAGTTTGCTTCTGATAAAAGCGGAGATAATGTATCGCCCTTTCTTGATAATATGGCCCCAGGTGAACTGAACTTTCGTAGAAAGGCATATCCAAAATGGATGAATTGTGACTAAAAAACCCTTACATCCAAATGACTGTAGGGGCAAATAGTTAAACCTGCACAAGACATTCGTCTCCTTTCTTGGTCCAGCGCTGGTGAGTCCAGGATCCTATGGGATGTATATTTCGGCGGACGGGATATCCATCATCGTTGTGATAGAGTAACCTATTTGACAAGATCTAAATCAAGCCCCAAAGGCCCGATTCACAGAGCTAACTTAAGACAAAATCCTAAACGTACTACTTTTGGTATTCAAAGAAGTTAGGATTTTGTCTTAAGACAGACTTAAGACAGACTTAAGACAGAATACTAACTTAAGTCTGTCTTAAGACAAAATCCTAACTTCTGTGAATACCAAAAGTAGTAAGTTTAGGATTTTGTCTTAAGTTAGTTCTGTGAATCGGGCCCCATGACTTCAGGTACCAAACCCTCAGGGATAAGACCTTCACGGGGCCTTCTACCGTGCTTCGTAGACAAAAGGGGTTAACAGAAGACACCGAATGGAATAGTTCTGTCGTCCAATGAATAGGAGTGGATGTCAAGGAGAAGAAACGAGCTCTGAGATCTCCGAAGGGAAGGAAGGCTCCTTTGAGACTGCCAGCGCAGGAGAAGATGCAGAAGGAAGGTGTCCATGGGGAGACTATTGGGCATCATGAACCTGTCCATCATCTTCGAGATTCCCTGAGTCTCAGACAGTGACATCAGAGGATCTCATAGGGATTCTTTAACCCCTTGTCTGCTAGCCACATTCCCCCGCTGTGCTGGGGGGCGCGCGCAGCGCCCAGGTGCTCATGACAAGCTCAGCACGCCATGAGCCACGGTGGTCGTGTGCTCATGACGAGCTCAGCTCGTCATGACCACACCCGTTTCTTTAGAACGCTCGCACAGCAGGGGAATTTGCCCAGCGTGCGAGCGTTCTACAGGTCATGACGAGCTGAGCTCGTCATGAGCACACGGGAACCGTGGCTCATGACGAGCTGAGCTCGTCATGAGCATCGGAGGGGTTAAAGTCCCTTACAATCAAGGGATGCAACAGATACAACAGATGCCACAAATGGGAAATCAACAGATGACGGTACAACAAAACTTACAACAACAAGAGCAGCCTTTTTTGTCCAGGGGCCAAAATCAACCCCGAGGCAGAAAAAAGTCCCTAACCTGGCAAGATCAACAGAGAAACATACTGACAAGGAGCATGTCATCAGCCCAGCCCACCACCAGCAAGAACAATCACTGATAGTTAACTTATCAGAAACAGAACTTTCCGAAGATCAAAGCAGTATCCTCAATAGAGGTTTGGGATTCGTACCAACTCCACCACTCGACACTTTCAAATTAAAATGCGAATTAGCCGAGTTCTGTAGAGTGCTCAAACTGAAAGCCTTCTTTTCAGGTACATCTGCCCCAGCACAAGAAGGAGATACCTCTCTTAGAAGAAAATCAACGTTCAATCCTCCTACAGGTACTGTCCCTCCAGAATTACAGACGTTTGAACAAGCACTATTGAAAGGTGTGGACAACATGGAAAGAAATAAGAAAAAAACCTTTCAAAATTTGAGTAAGAGAGAACGCCTGGCACTAGAGGCTTTACAAATGAATGAGGACATAGTAATCAAACCAGCTGACAAGGGGGGAGGCATAGTAATCCTTAGCAAGGATGGTTACAATCAACAATGCCTCGCCCTCTTGTCAGATACCAAATTCTATGAAAAGATCCCTGTGGATCCGACAGAGAGACTCCTAAACACCATAGCAATGATGGTCTATGAAGCCGAGACAAACATGTGGATTTCAAAGAAAGAAGCTGATTATTCACTAGCAAAAGAACCAAAGATTCCTTACTTCTACTCGCGCCCAAAAATCCACAAAAATAAGTCCCCTCCACCGGGACGGCCAATAGTTTCTGGCATTGGGTCAATTTTAGAACCCCTGTCCAAATTCGCAGATGAATACCTCAAGCCCCTGGTTCAGAAAACTCCAACCTATCTGAAGGATACTCGAAACCTGCTAATACAGATCGCTGACAAAGTCTTTGACCCTGATACTATGCTCCTAGTAGGACTCGACGTGGAGTCATTGTATACCAGCTTACCTCAAGACGAAACCCTCCAGATGCTGGAGGACGTACTCTTCATGGAGGATTGGCAACATAACACCCCTAGACACTTCGTTCTGGAGTGCTGCAAATTATCACTGAAAGAAAACTTTTTCGAATATAATGGAGATCTGTACCTACAAAATCATGGTACCTCAATGGGCAGTGCCTTTGCCCCCTCAGTGGCAGGCCTGTATGTTAGTCATTTCGAAAGTCAATATGCCCTTAATGAGTTCAATCCTTTCTCTTCCAGTATTTTATACTGGAAGAGATACATTGAGGACATCTTTCTAATCTGGGATGCAAAACAGGACTTAAAACTATTTATTGACTGGCTGAATGGACGTGACCCTTGGCTAAAATTCACCTACACGGCCAATAATTCGCAATTAGATTTCCTGGATCTTATGATTTTCACTGAAAATAATACTTTCCAAACGAAAACCTATACGAAGCCAACGGCTAAAAATAGCCTTCTATCCTACAAGAGCTACCACCCAAAACCACTAAGGGACAACCTCCCATACAGTCAATTTCTACGACTTAAAATAAATTGCAGTAAGGACAGTGATTATAAAATGCAGGCCCAAGAACTCAGTGAAAAACTAAAGGTGAGAGACTACACTCCTAGAACTATCTCCAAATGCAGAAAAAGAGCAAACAACCAGCCCAGAGACTGCCTCTTACAAATCCATCCGAAAGAACAGGCGCTAGATTTAGCCACCTGTGTTACGATGTTCTGTCCTTCCACCTATGAAGTTCAAAAACTGGTCAACAAAAATTGGCACATACTGAACACAGGAAGATTTGATTGGCCAAAACCGAGATTTGCCAACAGACGAACCAAGAATTTGAAAGATACACTGGTACATACTCGACCCACAAAAAGGAAACCACTTGACCAAACAAGAGACACTTCCATGACACCGATCACAGGACACCATCCTTGTGGGACATGTGTAGCATGCAAATCAAATACAACATCAAAATCATTACAGCTAACAGAGACCCTACTATGGACCCAAAGACAGCACACAAACTGTAATTCCACCCACGTTATCTACATGGTAAGCTGTCCATGTCAGAAAAGATACATTGGGATGACGTGTAGAAAAGTCAAAACAAGAATAGGGGAACATAAAAGCAACATTAGATTAAAAAAGAACACAACAAAACTATGTTCACACTTTGTGGAAATGAAACATTCCTGTGAGGATCTCCGCTGGACTGTGCTAGAAATGTTAACAGATAAGTCACAGAATGCAGAAAAGAAACTCTATGAAAAGGAACAGAGGTGGGTAAACCGTCTTCAAACCCATCTGCTGGGCCTTAACGATAATATTCCATGGCATCAATTTGCAAAATAGTAACATACGATAAGAAATTCAGGCTTGCCTTTTGAGACAATACTTTTCTACACACGAGTGTATGACCAAGAAGAAATAAAGATGAGACTAAAAGTCTACTCAGTGACAATATAGACATTATCATACGGTCAAAGCATTATGAATAGATCTCTAGTTTGCAAACGTAATATACCTGACAATCTAAGAAAATACCCTCCTTACTAGAATAACAGCATAGAGCGACATGTTTATGCACTCTAACATCGTAAGGTAAGAGGTTTGTTTATTGTCAATAAATTTCGCTGTCAGAATCATCTCAGCAAGCCGAGCATAAAGTTGTTGTTGTTGAAACAATCATTGCCTCCATTCACCACTCATGGCCCTTTAAAAACGTGCTAAACCCGCCTGCCTGACGTCCAGGGGCAGAGTCAGCACAAGTCACAGCATTCCAATCCATGCGGGTTATGGCAGCTCAACATCTATCACCATTTACCGGTAAGGTGCAGGAGGGGTGATTTTAACAAGATGCCTTCCTTGTTTCCAGCTTTGCGCTTTATGAGCGGCAACCCCCTGACAAAGTAATTCGCTCTTGGTGCTAAGTTAAGATTTACCGAGAGAATTGATGTGCAGCCTTGCACTAAACAACCTTTAATCATATAACACAGACCCTCACTTCACATTAATCACAAAGTTCTTCTGAATTTACAAAACCTGTGGGGATTATTCCTCTACGTGACTTGGGTCCCCTTAAGCTGGGGGGGGGGTTATGTTTCACACTACGAAAGTATAACGGTCACGATAGCTGTTGTTATGTAATTTTGACAAGTGTATTTTGATGTTGGTGCGCACTGCCATAAATACCTATATAGAACTTAATTGCGACAGGGTGATATAAACAACCGACCACCCGACCCCCTATGTTAAAACATTACTCTGAAAATGTAGAAAAATGATTTACACTCTACCAACACATATAGCTCTCAGAGATATCTTGGTCCTCTACCAAAAATAGTACGTTTCTCACCTGACCCTTAGTAATATCTAACGCAATCATCCAATATAGATGAAAAAAAAAAAACTCCCCCCGAAAAAAGAGCATGATACCCAAAAGTTATGTATTGCTGCTTGTCTCTCTTTTACATTACAGATCACTGAGAGCACGTTTGGGAATTAAGTGCCAAAAAGTGGACACTTAAAAACGTACTACACAAGTCGTGTAAGTATAGATTTTCCTGTATGTTAGTCCTGACGAAAGCTCCACAGACCCGGCTGGGCCAAAGGGAGCTGAAACATGTCGACAAGCTTTTTCTAATAATACTAATGGATCTAGTAACTCGATCTTTTTAAAGTACCTTTACATTTTATTCCAAGAGAATTTCACCCTTCATTAAAGTATCTTGGTGACGTTCTCTTTTTTAACATTTCTATTACGTTTGTTTCTTTACACATTTTTTCTTTTTTGGGGGCATCCCTCAATCTCTGGACACTGCATTCTATACCAGAGGTGCCTCTGGATGAGGCTGGCATTGAGCACGAACTGTAACATCCAATGATAAATGCCACAACATCAATGTGGGGCGGATGAAGAATATATACCGCTTTTCCAATAACATTGAGTTTTTGAGGGTGTTTCATTCACATATTCTTCTAACCAATGGTTTAGAACTGTCACAAGTGTCCTTTTTAGGTCGAAGCACGACCTGCATTCAATGCGTAAGCATTGATTGCAGAGTCTGCTTCGACAACTATTGCTACCCGTTTTTGGGAATGTGGACACGAGAGGGTGCACGAGCGCAGATCTGCTCAGTTTTGACCTCGTGAGCGCGCACGGTGCTGTGCCCCTCTCCTGCCTCATTCCCTTGCGCAAACACTCTACACTCACGCATGCGCACATACACAGCCATACACAGGCACACACACACACACACACACACACTGCATACACACACTGCATACACACATGCAAACCCACGCGCACACACACAGACACACGCACAGACACAATCAAACAGACACACGCGCGTCCACCACCCCCCCACCCCTCCACCCCCACACCCACCACTTACCGGGCTCTTTCGGCGTGTTCAGTGTCTCATCTACGGCAGCGCTGGTACCAGGGGGCAGGACTTCACTTCCGGGGCTCCCTCCAGCACCTGGGAGCCCCGGGCTGCGGAGAGGCCATCAGTCGGCCGGCTCCACTTCTTCCTCGGCGGCGGCGGCGGGCGGGACTTCCTGCCGGATTGCAGGCCCCGCCCCCGTCTCAGGCAAAAGTGCCTGACTTCCGTTTTTTTTTATCATCGTAACTGTGGTTGGGAATGTGATAGTAGGTGGAATTGTGTTGTATTCTGATGGTAGTGCGGCTGCCTCTTGGTCTGCACAGCGCTTTTCATTTGCAAGTGGGGTTGAGCAGGCTTTGTACTGTCGGTGAAAGCCCATCCCAGCATGGTCAGCAGTTCAGAAAGCATCGGCGTCATTCCAGCATTTCACGAGGCAGCCCTTCTTCTTGGGACCGATGCAATTCTGGTGGAGGCGGGGAGCAATGGCGCACAGTGTCTGACCACTCGCGGGCTTTCTCCTTTCACTTTCTCCCTGCTGCTCTAACTGCGACCTCTTCTACCCTGCTCGCGCTACTTTCCCCCGAGCCCTGCTGTCTATTATTGTGGGGCGGTTCACGGCTGATATGAACCGTTAAATAAAGCCTCGAGGAGGAACCTGCTTTCTCTGCAGCTTAAACTAAAAAAGCGGAATCTTGTTTCCCTCTCTCTTTCGCGGCCTGAGTGCATTAAAAAACAAGCATGTGAGAACTGCCAATTACAGGAACACATTCACAAGCCAATCTGGCAAACTTGTTGCGACTGAAGCTAAGAAATACATCAAAAACGTTTCCCTACTGTCTGTGCTTTGCAGTTTATTTTATGCAAGGGCAGCATTCCCCTCACCTCACCCCAAGTCCCTCGCACTGCACACCAGTCCACGGATACACCGGGCTTTCCGTTCCTGCTCATTTCAATCCAACACATTTCGCCAGCACTAAAATCCCCAAATTCTATCCCCACAAAGTAACTACACGGGACATTTCCTGGTGTACCGGCATATCGGACGCCGCCAGGCTACAGCCACTGGATTTGTCGGTATTTTATAGTAATGGAAAAGAAGATTCGTTTTGGCAGCAAGCAACATCTGGAAGAACAGAAAGCAGCAGGAAAGGTGCCAGCCAGAACCTGGTTCACTTCCTGGCTTTCTGACGGCTGTGGACCAGCCCTGCAAAAGTAGTTTCTGGCCCATCTCTGCTGCGAGGTGTTTTGGTTCTGTTTGTATTACGAGCTTGATTTATGGGCCTACTCGACTGGAAGTCACCAAAGCGTTAAGCTGCCACGCGCTCATCTCTCCCCACCAGCCGCAGGACAAATGCATGTCTAAGGGGCACCTTAAACGGGTCAATTCAGTGCCTGATTCCCTACAAGCCAGACCACGCCCAGAGAGTGGGCCTGTTGGCGACTTCTAACATTTTCAGCCGCTTTCCCCTACTTGACTGCGTTGGTGCTGTTCTGTTGTGGAGACCTATGCGACTGGACCTCGCTCCGAGAACCCTAGAGCCCCTGCAGAGATAGCGGACAGCTGGAGCAGGTTTGTTTACCTCCTTGAGGCATAAATACCGTAGTCGGATATTAATTAGCCTGTTTACAAAAGATAGGAATTTTTATGCCGGTTCAGCCAGTAGCATGGCTCTTGGTTAAAAACCTTCCGATTCCACGGTAACCACTTAGATTCTTAGAGCCAATGGAAAACATAGTTTATGCTGACTGACACGCTGAAGGGTTTCACTAGCAGGCATAAGGTTGGCTTTACCACCTGCTAACGCCTCCTATTGGCTAGAAAGTAAAATCCCGTCCCGGAAATATGAAGCCAGCCACCCCAGAAGAAACAACAATATCTCTTCCGGAAGTGGCTGCCCCAGCCACGTTAGCGTTCTTATTCCAAGGTTTACACACTGGAAGCCGTTACTTTACACTTCTGTTTAAGAATCAAAGTGGTTAGTGTGAAATCGGAAGGACGTGGGCTTGTTTTTAGGTTATATCCACTGTAAATTGCTCTCAGATAGGAGAGGGGGCTTAACATGGGGCAGAGGGTGTACAAGAGATCACGTCATGCTCTCAGGTGGGGGGCGGGGGCTTCACATGGAGTCTAAGAGTGCACAAGAGACCAGACCATGCTCTCGGGTCGGGGAGGGGGGTTTTCATGGGGTCTGAGAGTGCACAATAGACCACACCATGTAAAAAACATTACTATTTACAATACCAACAACTTTAAACTTTATAAATGCGAGACCTATTGCATTGCAAATGCTTGTTCCTTTTTGATATCTGAATACTTGCCATGGGAAAATAAGTGGACATTTCCTTCCTCCTCCCTACCAGTTGATCACTAAGGGTTAATGTCTCCTACACAAGGGAGCACATGCAAGATTGAGAAGTGGACTAATCTCCACTTATAGCAGAAGACTGACCCATGGATTGTGTAGTATTGGGACTGCACGCCATGGTTCCTTAATGTCCAGCAGCATCTTAGGGGTGTAAATAATTTCCATAATTTGCTATCACAAAGTTAGATAAAAGTTTGGGAAAATTGTGTGAAATTATGTGTTATGACGTAAAAAAAAAATACAAATATTGCATTTAGTGCAATATTTTACCACAAAATTTGTCCAAGAATTAATTTTGGAAGCAACAACGCACTTTGCACTAACAAATAGTGCCAAAACACAAGTATCACAAATGAAAGGTACTCGCGTTCTCATCATTTACGTTGTTCCCACGCTCACAAGCCTCCCTCTCTTCCCCTAAGCCAATCACAACGCTGCAATGTGCATATTTTTTACCTCGATATTCTGTCTCTGCACCCGTGATAGGCCACTCTTTCCTGCTGAGAGATGGTGCTCACCACTGCACTTCTGCTGCCTTTGCATGTATGAGAGAGAGGCTTGCTCCGCTACTGCACAGGTCGCACTCCGTTCTTTATGGGTCTGCATATGTGGGAGGGAAAACTGGCACTGTACCTGTTCTGTGTGTGGTAGTGTAGTTTCCACTACTGATCTCTGAATTTTCCAAAGCTTGAGAAAACCTTTTCATTACAGAAAAGCACTTTCACCGCTTGTTCCCACGCTACTGTGCTTTACTTTTGCAGCACGTGTTGTGTAATTCAAAGATGTGTTAAAATTGTAGAATTTTCAGTAACAAGCATAACGTGAAATTTCCAACATTAAATTTCATCCAGGCCTAACCTAAATGTTGACTTATGCCTCAGCACAAGTTATATCCATCATTCTGAGTTCATTCACAATGGTATGCAGCTCAATTTCAATGGCCTCTCGAAGTTTCTTTCGAGATTCAGCACCCTCTTCACCGAGAGCACTACTTGCAATCATTGCAGGTGTCACGTGACAAACACATGGGAAGAATTAAAATGCCACATCTGGGCTCATCTGGACCGGGGAAGAAAGATCCTCTGTCCTGGGTACTTCAGTCCTCAGTCAACCCAGAAGCCTCTCCTCAGTGGAGACAGCTGGCACAGGCCCTGCTGGGCTCCTGTGTGCACAAGGCACCCACACACACTGTGCAGAGGTGAGTGGTGCACACACTTCAGTCCTCAGTGAGTGGTGCACACACTTCAGTCCTCGGTGAGTGGTGCACGCACTTCAGTCCTCAGTGAGTGGTGCACGCACTTCAGTCCTCAGTGAGTGGTGCACGCACTTCAGTCTTCGGTGAGGGCTGCACGCACTTCAGTCCTCCGTGAGTGGTGCACGCACTTCAGTCCTCAGTGAGTGGTACACACACTTCAGTCCTCGGTGAGTGGTGCACGCACTTCAGTCCTCGGTGAGTGGTGCACACACTTCAGTCCTCAGTGCGTGGTGCACGCACTTCAGTCCTCAGTAAATGGTGCACGCACTTCAGTCCTCAGTGAGTGGTGCAAGCACTTCAGTCCTTGGGGAGGGCTGCACGCACTTCAGTCCTCGGTGAGTGGTGCACGCACTTCAGTCCTCGTGAGTGGTGCACGCACTTCAGTCCTCAGTGAGTGGTGCACACACTTCAGTCCTCAGTGAGTGCTGCACACACTTCAGTCCTCGGTGAGTGGTGCACGCACTTCAGTCCTCGGTGAGTGGTGCATGCACTTCAGTCCTCGGAGAGTGGTGCACACACTTCAGTCCTCAGTGAGTGGTGCACGCACTTCAGTCCTCAGTGAGTGGTGCACGCACTTCAGTCCTCAGTGAGTGGTGCACGCACTTCAGTCCTCAGTGAGTGGTGCACGCACTTCAGTCCTCAGTGAGTGGTGCACGCACTTCAGTCCTCAGTGAGTGGTGCACGCACTTCAGTCCTCAGTGAGTGGTGCACGCACTTCAGTCCTCGGTGAGTGGTGCACTCCCTTCAGTCCTCAGTGAGTGGTGCACGCACTTCAGTCCTCAGTGAGTGGTGCACGCACTTCAGTCCTCAGTGAGTGGTGCACGCACTTCAGTCCTCAGTGAGTGGTGCACGCACTTCAGTCCTCAGTGAGTGGTGCACGCACTTCAGCCCTCAGTGAACCCAGGGACCTCTCCAAACTGCTGGCACAGGCCCTGCTGGCCTTCTGTGTGCACAAGGCACCCCCACATACTGTGCAGAGGTGAGTGGTGCTCACACTTCAGTCCTCAGTGAGTGGTGCACTCACTTCAGTCCTCGGTGAGTGGTGCGCGCACTTCAGTCCTTGGTGAGTGGTGCCCGCACTTCAGTCCTCGGTGAGTGGTGCACGCACTTCAGTCCTCGGTGAGTGGTGCACGCACTTCAGTCCTCGGTGAGTGCTGCACGCACTTCAGTCCTCGGTGAGTGGTGCACGCACTTCAGTCCTCAGTGAGTGGTGCACGCACTTCAGTCCTCAGTGAGTGGTGCACGCACTTCAGTCCTCAGTGAGTGGTGCACGCACTTCAGCCCTCAGTGAACCCAGGGACCTCTCCTCAGTGCAAACACCTAGCCCAGACCCTGCTGGGCTCCTGTGTGCACAAGCCCCCCCCCCTCACCACCCCCTCGTCCTGTGCAGAGGTGAGTGGGAGCCGACAGACATTATCTGCAGCAAACATGCTCTGAACCCAATAACCTCCCCTCAGGCTAAAAACACCGAGAGCAGCAGGGGCAGCTCAGGTGTCTGTTTGTACACGGGTAGGAGAGGGTGTGGCTTAAAGGAATGTCTCAAACTGAGATAAGTGGGGGTACCAGCCTCGGACTGCGGGGGAATATGATTAGCAGGTGCCTGATGCCTGTTCCTGCACATTTTCATCATTGTTCAGCTTTGAAATGGGAGGGGCCTTCTCAGAATGGGAGGGGCCTTGAAACCCGAACATTTACTGAGGTATTCAGCACAAGTGGTCCTGCAAGCAAAAAGAGGTGTCCACGCCAACAACTGACACTCCTGAACGCAACTTACCACCTTTGGCGTTGTTTCACATATTTTGGATTTTAAAAACATCTATATTATTGGCGTGGAAGCTGTGAGGTCGAAAGTCCCTGGTACAGTCACCCCGTGTGGCCTGACTCCTGATTTTACCAATTTTTAGTAATTTTTGTAGAGGTTTAGGAGCATATTATCAACAAACTGCGATAAATATCGCAGAGCACGCTTTGCGCGTTTTTTTCTTTCGCTGGACTTCATCGCTGAATTAGCGCGTTATTGTCAACGCTTATCTCAAAGGCGATAAGAAATCCAGCGTAGCAGCAAAAAGCGGGAACTGCGCGGCAACTGCTGCAATATTTTTTGAGCAATAATGAAAACCTCGCTGATTCGCCCCTGTGGCCTTAGCCTTGCAATCCACCTCCCGTTATTAAAATGGCTAAGTCAACTTTATAGCAGGAGTTAAATTACTGCGATAAAGGAGGCTTAGCGCAATTATTATCATCGCTTCGCGGGTCTGCTGCCGGCTTGAAAATATCGTGAAGCCGTGTTAGCGAGTTCTCCCATGCTGTTTTACTCAGGAACGCCTACTTTGCATGTCATTAGCGATGGCAACAGGGCGATAAACAAACGACAGCCATCGTGCGAAAACAAGCGCTAACAAGGGTTAGCATGAGCTTGTTAATAGTGCGATGAAAATCCAGCGCGTTTTTTTTTTTGCTTTTAAAGCCAAAAAAGTGGCAATATGGCCCTTGACAGTATGCCCCTTAGTGCTCCTTGTACCTGGGGGTATACACCCGTTACAACGGATCTTTTACTCCGCAGACCCATTACAACGCGACCATTACTCCGCATACCATTACAACGCATTGCGCTGGGGGGCGCTCTAGGATAGGGAATAAGTATATTTTACTATCCAACACCTTCCCTAGGGTCCACGGGGACTGGAGTTAGAATAGTAAATTATACTTACCACTATCCAGCGCCCCAAGGCGCTATGCGTTGTAACGGTATGCGGAGTAAAAGTCGCGTTGTAATGGTCTGCGGAGTAAAAGTATGCGTTATATCGTCATACATCCGTACCTGGGGGTCAGTGAGGTGGCTGGTTTGTATTAGTACTCTTTTGCTGGGAAATGTCGTCTTTTTCTGACATTTTTCTATACCAAAGTGCAGCCTCGGGACGGAGTGAAAAAAGGTTCAAAATGCGAAAGAGAACCAAATAAGGCAAGACAGAGTGGTCGCAAAAGTGGCCAGATTGGTTTTCTTCACACCCAAACACTTTAGCGCCACTTTACAGAGTTTGCCAGTGAAGCGCTACTTTTGTTTCTTCGTCTTTCTTTTAACAACATTGTTTCCCCTGGCTGGGGAAGTGCACAATTCCTGGATGTACCGCAATACCTGGTTGTTGGGTGGAGTGAAAAACGTTTAATGTGATCCTTATCAGCTGTTTTCCTTATTTTAGTTCATAAAATGTGTACGCGGCTCTGTGTTTAGGGATGTGGTCTTCTTAAACCATACTGCTTACGGGCCTGGAGTCATGACCTTCACTTTTCATGCAAAAACACTCATTGATTTCTGAATAATTAGTGTAAAAACGTTAAGGTAACCGTGTTGTTCGTGCTTACATTTCACTTGCTTTACTTAATCTTGCTTTCTCTATGAGTGTTTGCTTTATCCAGGATGTTACTTTTTTTCAGGCTGTATATTGCTCTTGTCTAGTGCATAATTTGAATTGAGACGCATCCAGGTGCGTCATTTTTGCACAGTGAATTCTACAAGATTTCACTGCGCCACTTCTAGGACACGACTGCGTCAAATTCCTATGCCTTCTTGAAGCAGGCGTACGGAGTGACGCAGCACAATGAGGATTGGCCTCCCCTGCATTGCTGGAGTTGCATTGTGCTTGAGACACGACTCCAGCAATGCGTGACTTTTGCGTCAACAGATGCGTCAGAATTTCTAACGCATCTGTCAATCCTTGCGCCATGGTGCACCGTATTGTAAATACAGCGCATCCATAGTGGCGCAAGGGTTTCTTAGGGTGGCGCAGGGAAAGTGACGCATCTATACAGATGCGTTCCTTTCTTGTAAATCTGACCCCTAGTGTCTTGGCACCAGCAGGTGGGCACTAGCGGTGTTAAGTGTGAGTTAACCTTGAATGCCTGTCGACCACACTCCATACTGAAGTTCACCGCCAGTCTTGAGGGCAGGTCTATGAAGCAGCACACCCTAGAGTGACAGTAGGTCTGTCACTGAGGTCACAGGACCCTTGAGGCCAGTCCGCCTCACCCATTGGTTCCTCCATTGCCTTGTTTCAGCAGTAGTATCTCCAACTCACCAGGGATCGGCAATGTAGGATTTGCACACAACCCCAAACTAAGTTAGCAAACTTCTCTGTCTCTCTGCTTCATGCACGAGCACTTTTAACATGTGCTGCCTTATTTTGGGCCACTGGAATTATGCAGCAAAGGAGGACAAATTATTGGCTAAATTATGCAGCAATAGAAGGCTGCAGCGTAATGCTGCACATTTTCTGCTAATTCATTTTGACATTTTTGCACATGCTATCAGTCTCTGCAAAGATTTTGCCTCATTAGTACCAGTGTAACATACAAATGCAGCGGTGAGAAAGGTGACCATTCAACCTTTACACAGGGCCGTCCACTTCACAGCAACACAAGTCTAATGTTTAGTAACTTTTGATCCGTTTTAGCTACAATTTCTTTGGTCAAAATCATTAGATTATGCAGCAGTTATGTGGCAAATATGTGGAAAACATTTGCAAGCTAGGATATTTTGCCATTCATGTTTGAACTGCTCTTGTGGAGAAAGGGAGGAGAAGTGCTAATGACAGAAACTCCATGGCTCGGAGACAAATGTCTTGTGATTCCACTTCTAAGCTTGTTTGGGGCATTCAGTGATTGGAAACATATATCACTTTGTGAAGGTATTTTAATGTCAATAACTCATATTAAACCTTTAAATAAACACGTGTATCCATTGGTTGAATGAAATAACATAATAAGCTGTAAATAGTCAGTGAAATGCCAAACAAATTGTAAAAATTGGGATGGTTTGCTCTTTCTGGCCACACCTCTGACTCCGCCCACTTACCCAATCTTCAGGTTATTCCCACCATCTGATTCTCAGCCCATAGTCAGGCCCGGACTGGCCGTTGTGGGCACCGGGCAATCCCCCGGTCGGCCGCAAGGGTGGGGGCCGGTTTTGGGCCCTGAGGGCCGTTTTTGTTGCAGAGCCGTTTTTGCAGCATAGCTGCAAAATCGGCCCTGTAACAAAATCAGCTGAAAAGCGGCCCTGGCAAAGCGCTCGCCCCCCTCCCGCTCGGGGGCGGGGGGGCCGGCCGAGCACTTTGCCAGGGCCGGTTTTGGTTCCCAGTCCGGCCCTGCCCATAGTTCCCCTTCCTTTTCCCCCCACTTCGAGCACTGTAATAGGGGGACACAGAACAACAAAGCCAAAACCCCTCAAACACCACATTGAGGCCAAGTAACCCCTGCAATCTTTTTTAATAGCAACAGAAGACATTCTGACTGCAATTTCTGGTGGCAGACGCCATTTTGCTGATTGCATATAGGCACGTGACACGATTTCGCTCATTCACGTCCGACCAACTTTGCTAATGCTCTTAGTGTTATCAATTAAGCAATTTATTTCCTCTGTTTTTTATATCAGGTTTTCCTTGAAGGCGGATCAGGTTGCCCCGTGTTCAGTGGGCCCATCACATTAGCGTTTGAAGTGTGATTGCTTGGCAGGGCCGCACTGGGAACCAAAACCGACCCTGGTAAACTGATCGGCCGGCCTTCCTGGGGGCCAGGGGGTGTACTGTCGGGCTGTTTGGTAGAGCCGTTTTCGGCCGATTTTGTTACAGGGGACAATATTGCCGGCCCCTGGTAACACAAATAACGGCCCCCCAGGGCCCCAAAACCGGGCCCCACCCTGACGGCCCACCGGGGAAATGCCCGGTGCCCCCTATGGCCAGTCCGGCCCGCTGCTTGGTGGCTTTGTTTAATAACTTGAGTGAATTTACTTGACATGTTTCTGGTGTTCCTTTAAATTTGAGCTGAGGCAGGAGCCGCTCAGGAGGTTGTGATGAAATCAGAGCACGAATCGGGGGTACACGCGGGTGGACATTGTCCACCCACTATTTTCCCAGGGTGAACGCCGTCCACCCTGCCATGAATTTGGGCCCCACTGAATAAGGTGTAATTTCCAAACACCTGACACTTTCAGCAGCGCCTGCACGTTGTCTGCTTTCCATCTGTAACAAGCAACAATGTGCAGGCGGGGCTTTCTTATTTTAGTCTCCTGTTGGGCCCATAACAAAGGCCGAATCTGAGGGTCATCAGGCCTCCTTTTGTTCCAGTCTCCTGGCTGGGAGCAGTCAGGAGCCTCACACCTGATGCAAATGAAGATAGAGGGGAAACAAAGGCTCACGCCTTGTTAGCTATTTACATATACTTGAGAGGCGGCTTTTCACTTTTTCTGTTTACTAGATATGCCTGCACTGTAAGAATGTCAGATGTGCTGGTCTTTCCCAGTATTCACACAAAACAAATTGCATTTATATAGAGATTACTTCCCCTGAGGAGGCGTTAAAATAATTTAAGTGCCACTATTTTTTCTTGATAAGCCCCACTCATCCCAATGCAGGGTGTCAGAGCGCTTTATATCAACACATGCATATTACATAACATGTGCAATAAATTATATAAATTTATAAATAAATGTACAGGATGTGTTACATAAAACTGGGAGATTACAAGGTGTAGAAGTCACATATCATCTTCTATAGCTCACTGTGCTATTAACCTCTCAATGCGCTCAAACGTACACAGGATAGACATGCTAAACATATATGTGAGGGCTTTAGATCTGAGGTCACTTCTTGTGATGCCACTTCCTGTAAAGTCGTGGCTTGTGCTGACACTTTCTATGATGTCAATTCATGTGATGCCATGCGTCAAGTCATGTGCCGTGATCTTGTACGCCATGATGTTTTGCCCCATGATGTCATGCGCTGAGATGTCGCTCGCCATGATGTTGCGCGCTGCACTGTGAACGGAACTTGCTTACTGCCTAACTAGGGGGAATATTATCAACGGCCAGCGATTATCGCTGGCCGTGCTTAGCGATAAATTTCTTATCACAGGCTATCTCTGGAATTTATCGCCCTGGTAGCGCGTTATTAACAACGGGTTTCTCCAGGGCGATAAAAATTCCAGAGATAGCGAGGTTATCGCCGTTTTGCAGGGAACATCGCTGGTTTTCCAGCGATGTTCCCTGCAAAACGGTGATAACCTTTCTGAGACGACCCACAGGGTCGTATCAGCATAATCCACCCCCTATGTCAAACATAGGTAAGTCAGGATTTTAGCAGACGTTAGATGTTGGCGTAAAATCTAACGTGTGCTAAAATCCTGTGAGCTGCCTTGTAAATATCGCGATGTGAACATCAGCGATATTTGAAAGGTAGTCCATCCGGCGTACGCCCTGTGACGCCCACTTTGCATCTCATTAGAGATGCAAAGGGGGGGGCGTTGGGAAAAAGGGTGCTAACATGCGATTATGCATGTTTGCACCCTCTTGTAAATAGTGTGCTGGTTTTATCTTCACTTTTCTGGCTTTTTAAGCCAAAAAAGCGGAGATAAAGCCCTTGTAAATAAGCCACTTGGTTAGTCCCTCCACTTATTTTATTAGGACCTGTGCCCTGGATGAAATATCTTTTTTAATATACGTGTGAGCTTCTTATTCCTATCCCAGTGAAGTTTTCCTTTGCTTGAATTTGCCAGAGTTTGGTGCACACACACACCAGTCCTCAGTGGACCCAGGGACCTCTCCTGTGTGTAAACAGCTGCCACGGGTCCTGCTGGGCCTCCTGTGTGCACAAGGCACCCCCACACTCCCACATCACGTGCACAGCTGCTGTGGGAGCTGACAACCCCTGCCTGCAGCAAACATGCTCTGAACCCAATAACCCAGGCCAGGCCTCAGCCGAGGGAGCAGCCGGGGGCATCTCAGATATGTCTGTTTGCACTTGGGGAGGAGGAGTCTTGTCTGAAAGGAAAGCCTAATGCTGTGATAAATGGCCTTTAAATATCTGGGTGCAGATAATATGGATGTTAGATGCCTGCTGCTGTGTGTTTACCACCTGTTGTAAATGTTGAAAGGCTCTGTCCTCACTAAACCCAGCATTTACTCAGGTATTCAGTCCACAAGCTCTTGAGAAGGATAGCAGTGGTATGTACAAACATTTAAGTTTTCTTATAACAAATTACTGCTTATAGCTGTGTCTGGCTCCTTTAGGTTAAAGAATTCTATTTCTAGGTGTTACCTGTAGGCATGAAAGTCACTGTCACGGAAACCTTGCGATATCCTCCTCCTTATTTCTTCATGACGGCACGCGTTCTTGGTCAGAGGGGTCTGTCACCAGTTCCCTGAGAGGTGCCTCACAAAAAGGCCTGTACGTTGATCCACAACAGTACTTAATTTGAGCCGGCGGTTTCCGGTGCTTGACACTGGCACTTAATTGTCAGCACTGGCCCTTGTGACAGTCTGCCACAAGGTGGCGCTGTATAACTAATTTAGAGAAGGCCACCATAACAGTTCATTATTAACCCTTTGCGCGCGTCAGATGGCCCCCGGCCGTCCGACGTCACGGTGGGCGTGTGCAGAGGATGGCCGGGGGCCGTCCGAACCACGCCCAGTCATAAATCACCGCGGCAAAATTTCCGCCGTGGTCAACGGGTTAATGCTATATTCATTCAAAATTTCTATTGCCTGCCAACTTGTCATCCCTATGGCATTGTGGGCCTGAAATAGTCCAAAATGTCACGTTTGTAGGAGTGTGATGGTTAGTAGTTGTGTTGTTACTATCATTGGCAGCATGGCAAGGGCAGTGTGTGGTGCAAGCTGCAGTGGCCTCCTCGAGCCCTGGCACTTAATATTGCTGCCAGCCTTTCCAGGCCATGGCACGAGTGCTGGTCAGTGGTCCAAGACTGTAGTTTGAGGTACAGATTTCTTCCTGGCACCCTATAGAGCTGCTGTCTAAGGCACTCCTGAGTATATATGTGCAATCTGTCACTGCTGGGACCTCCATTTCCCATCAAGTGTGATGTGCTTGTAGTAACTGTGTGTAAGTGCATGAGGTATTACGGTTACCGCTGCCTTACCTGATCATTCTGTGTGTGTTCATACGCATGTGTGTGAGTGTCCTAGGTGTGTGCATATGCCTGTGTGGGTGCGTGTCTGCAAGCGTATGTATTGCAAATTGCATGTGTGGTGTGTAGGTATAGGTATGTGTGTAGATGTGTGAGCTGTGTGTGGTGTTGTATAATGTGTCTATGTTGTGTTTGTGCGCATGTCTTTGTATGTGAGTGTACGGAGTGTGTGTGTTAATTGGGTGTGTGTGGGGCCTATTCACAGAACTAACTTAAGACAAAATCCTAAACTTACTACTTTTAGTATTCACAGAAGTTAGGGCCCGATTCACAGAAATAACTTAAGACAAAATCCTAACCTGACTACTGTTGGTATTCACAGAAGTTAGGAGTTTGTCTTAAGTTTGTCTGAAGACATACTTAAGACAGACTTAAGACAGACTTAAGTTAGGATTTTGTCTTAAGTCTGTTTTAAAACAAACTTAAGACAAAATCCTAACTTCTGTGAATACCAAAAGTAGTAAGTTTAGGATTTTGTCTTAAGTTAGTTCTGTGAATCGGCCCCTTAGGATTTTGTCTTAAGTTTGTCTTAAGACAGACTTAAGACAGACTTAAGACAAAATCCTAACTTAAGTCTGTCTTAAGTCTGTCTTAAGACAAACTTAAGACAAAATCCTAACTGCTGTGAATACCAAAAGTAGCAAGTTTAGGATTTTGTCTTAAGTTAGTTCTGTGAATCGGGCCCACAATATTTATCTGTGTGTGGTGTGTGCGTGCTTGCAAGTATGTGTTTATGCAAGTGTGTCTGTGTCACTGTATGTATAGGTGTGTGTGTGTGTATATGTATGAGTTGTGTATGGTGTTGTATAAATGTGTGTGCCTGTGCTTGTGTGTGTGTGCCTTTGTATGTGAGTGTGTAGGGTGTGAATGTGGTGTGGATGTCTGCTGTTTTGTAATTATTGTACATTTTCTTTGGTTGCCATCAGCTTTCATCAAGTTATGTCTCCAAACCTAACTGTCTTTATTCCTAAAAACATCAGACCACATTGGCCCGACATAGATGGGGTTAGACTGCCAGATGCTTAGATATGATGTCACTATAAATATCTTCCATTTCCCTGTAAAACTTTGTGTTTCCTGCCAGCAGCCTAGCATTATACAAAATACGATCAGTGTATTCACCATTCAGATGAGTGGCCAGGGACAAGTTCCCTCAGTCTCTTTATTATTCTGACAGACTCTCCTAGGCACAATAATGATAGTGAAATATGAAGTCCCTCGAACTAATTTTCTTTAAGATTGCACAATTAATGTATGCAAATTAAGTTTAATGTTTGATATTAACTTTCCGGGACTATTTTTCCTTTTTTATCGCATGAACATTCCAAGTTGCACACTCAACAAATCTGGAATGTTGACAATTCTGACCTTTTTAATGATGGCCCACGTACATTTCATTTAATCAAAAAGTTGAGAGTTGCTTGTCTGTTATTTAAGTAAATAACACAGTTTGTTCACTGAAACAACATTTTTTCTTCTAATTACTTTCAACTCAGTGTTGCAAGGACGTTTTGCAATGTGTAGCTAATCATGTGATACTGAAGAAGACTTATAAACTTGTATTGTACTTGCCGAAACAATCATTGACTCAGACTATATACTGTTGTTCATTCTTAATTAGGTCCATAATTTATAGTAATTTATTCCCATTGTGCAAATTATTGCCCCATTACCACTGCTGTGTATAATGTAATGTAGTACTTTCTTCTGTCTATATTTGCCGAGGTTGTTGAATATTTGCGTAAAGTTCTATAGGTTGCGTTTATATATTTATATATGTGTTGGCTCTATTTAACTTTGTTAATATTTCTTAACTCCTTAACCACGGGGGTAATTCCCCTCCTGTGCAGCTGTGCTCATGCCGAGCTAGGTTCGTCACGACTCCGCCCACTCCCGTAGAGCGCCAGCACAGGTGTGGAATTCGCCCTGCTCGTAATGAGCACAGCTCCACTGTGCCTCATGACGAGCTGGGCTCGTCATCAGCAAGCAAGGGGTTAATCTAGCAAAGCACGGGTAATCGAAATTCGTATGTTTTATTGATTCCTTCAGATATACAACAATGATGAATTATGCACTGCACAACATATTTGTAATTAAACGATTAATACCCGAAGTATCAAGTATCTTAAAGTACCTTCTTTACCCTCTTGAATGTTGCTGCACTGCTCTTTCCTGTCCTGGAAAAGCCAGTGTAGCTCAGGATGTTTTGGGGCTTATTTATGACCCCTTCCGTCACTTTTGCGCCGCCGGTGCATCACTTTTTGGGGCGCACCTGTGGCGTAAAAAATGCTTTCTGTTGTGCCCTATTTACAAAGTGACACATCTAAGCAGATGCGTCACTTCTCATAAATGAGGCCCTTTGTGTCTGGAGCTTGATAATGGTGCAGTGGTGCGGAGAAGAGCTTGTGATTACCACACCAGCTTGAGCAAGAAGAAGAAGGCCACACCGTGGCCATGAGCCGAAACCATTGGACCAAAGAAGAGGCCGCCTGCTTTCCTGAAACAAGGGATACGCCCACTGTCCATCTCCTGGTGTTCAGGTCAGAAAGATAATCAGCAGCCTCTGTAACACCCCTTGATTGGTTGAGGAATGTCTGAAGTAAATCCACATCTGTGAGGATTACTAGGGGATGTCTGCTGGCACCATGGACACTGAGACATTGTCACAATTATTGGATGTTTTGTTACCTTCTGGCTGCACTGTCCCAGAAGAAGATGTGCTTCAGCAGGGTGCCACCATCCACATATTCAAGTATTGATTACAACCTCAGCGGCCTAGCACCAAATTCCACACAAGAGGACCGCTGTGGTACAAGGATCGCTGTATCTTTTTTGCGCAGCAACGTACCACCTCTGAGGATGGGATGGGACGATGGGCAGGACTGTGTGTTACTAATTCAAGCTGCTAACCCAAGCTCACAAGGCTCTACACAACCAACGAAAACACACAAGATGATGAACGGACTGTAGCACAATGGCAAAACATTCACCCCCAGTCACAAATCTGGGTTTAATCCATCGTTATTTTTCTCACCACGCCACTCCAGTTCAGACATGGCCATATACAAATCAGTCTTGACCCTGTGCCTCATGGGAACAGTCCAGCCCGAACTGCCAAGCCAGGTGTTCCCTGGACCGGAATGAAGCATCCTAGGACCGGTTTCTGGCTATCAGCCGTCTTCAGCCAGGATAGCTTGACTCCAGTGGCTTAGTGAGCATGGGACCCACGTCTGGGCATACCCTTCCCACATAGGGCGAACAGCAAAACACACAAGATGATGGACGGAATGTTGCACATTGGTAAAACATTCACCCCCAGTCACAGATCTGGGTTTAATCCATCGTTATTTTGCTCACTCCGCCACCCCAGTTCAGACATGGCCATATGCAAACCAAGGACCAGCCTACATTAACCACCGCCTGAACTTCCACCAACGGTCGAGAAGACTATGCTCTGCCTCCCTTTCACTTCCCCACACTTCCCGCATCCACTGGAGCAGAAGCAGAGGACGCTCTTTCTCCCACATCTCAGCAAAGACCTGGAACGCCTCCACGCACCTCCAGACCATCATGTCACTACCGGAATTCCGAATGGCCCTCAAGACCTGGCTATTCAAATGAGTCTCTGGGCCTTGCAAGCGCCTGAATACCATATTGGGTGATTAGCCGCGCTTCATAGATCCTGATTGATTGATTGATTGATGTGTTGCTAAGCCCCTTTAAAAATCAGGATAGACTCAATGACTGAGGAAAAGATCTGCCTTTGCGGGGACCTAAGGAGTCGGTAGACTCACCATCGTCCTCGTGTTGAGAAGTATCCCCAACGCATCTCAAGAGCCTACAAAAACGGAAGCATTGGGCCTAATGCGAAGCCATGTCAATATGGAGCAAAGAAAGTGCCGCCTGAGCATCAAAATTAATGACGCAAACACGGTGCAAGCTCCTTGTAAACATTCAGGGCCTCATTTACGAGAAGTGGTGCATCGCTGCATGAAAGCAGCGATGTGCCACTTCTCAGCGCGCTCTCCTTGCGACACAAATGATCCGTCATATTTATAATATGATCATGATGCATCATGTCGCAAGGAAGGACAGATACGTGAGTATAACTGACGCATCTGTCAGCGCAAAAAGTGGCGCATTGCTGGAGTTGTGTCGGAAGCCTGTCGTAACTCCAGCAATGTTCCTTTCACTTGGGGCAAGCCCCATGTGAAAAGGCCTGAGTCATCCTTACACCTGCCATGAAGCAGGCGTAAGGTTTTGACGCATTGGCGTCCTAGAAGTGGCGCGGCAAAATCTCAGAGATTTCGCTGCGTCACTCCTACGACCCTTTCATGCGGGGGTACGCCCACCCTGCATACATTATACCTCGCGCAGGTATAATGTAGCGCAGGGGTTTACGAAGTGACGCATCTACCTAGATGCGTCACTTCGTAAATATGGCGCAACATGGCACATTCTTTTCGCCACTGGTGTGTCACACGTCACATAGTTTTAAAACTTTTGTACCTTTGCATGTGTGCTGAATACTAAATCACACATGCAAAGTAAGAAAACTTTTGAGGAAAGAAACCTGCCTAAAAGAGGCATATATTTCGGTGCAAAGCCCGGGCTACCCATATTAATAAATAGGGCTTTGCGTGAAAATCTGTGGGGATGCATGTTAATGCATATGTACCCCATAGGGGATGCCCTCTGGTTGCAAAATAGGGCAACAGGAGCAGAGTGCACTTTGCATTACTTTTGAGCTGCATTCCAGTGCAATTTAAGATTTGCGCTGGATAGGAAATCACAACTCAGGTTTGCGCCACCGTTTTATGACACTCCAAGGGTGCAAGGCGTTGGTAAATGAGGCCCAGTCAGAGCTCAGGCACCCCCACATATTCTGATGCCCTGTCAGAACCAGGGACGAGGGAGGTGGGGGGCTCTCAAATTGGGGACCAGGGCCTGCTAACTGTTTCTGGATCTGATCACGTGACCTAGATTCTGGGGTGGTGGAGGCCCAGGGCATGAAGGGGAACAACAGATATAAGTTTCAACAGAAGATTTTTCGACTCCTTTTCCAAAAAGTGATAGCAACAAACCTTTACTAAGCGCTATATTTCATACAGTCGTCCCAGAACTAGAAAACGTCGGGATCACCCGTCTTGACGGACCAAAGGAAAATTCTTGGAAGCTCGTCTTGATGGATAGATACCCTACTCGCCCCAAGCTCGTTAGCCCCTTTATCTGAAACCTCACAGCCCCACTCCTCATGTTCGACCACAATATCTGTATTGTATATATGTCTATAATGCTCATAATTGTGCACGTTGTGGATTGGCTTTATGCCGATAATGCTCATAATTGTACATGCTGTGAAGCGCTCTGATACCCTCGGGTCCAACTAGCGCGGTAAACATCCTTTACAACGCAACTTTTACCACGCAGTGCCTTTACGATGCAACTTTTACGAAACAAACCATTACAACGCATTGCGCTGGGGGGCGCTCTAGGATAGGGAATAGGTTTAATGTACTATCCAACACCTTCCCTACTATCCACGGGGACTGGAGTTGGAATAGTAAATTAAACTATTCACTATCCAGCGCCCAAAAGCACAATGCTTTGTAAAACTTGCGATGTAAAGGTAGGCGTTGTAAAAGTATGCGTTGTAACGTCATACATCCAGCTAGCGCTATACAAAACTCCTAAACAATAAGAATAAAAATAAAAGTGTGTTTCCCAGCCAGACATCAAGGTGCTGTTGCCACATAGGCCCTGAAAAGGTAACATGGGGTGATGAGGTTCTGAGTGAAAATCTAAGCCAGCCCCAAATGGAGAAAACAAGTCTGATTAGATCAAGAGATGATATGATTACTCGGTAATATAGTGCTCTGATGTGGAGATAATCAATGTTCGTAACACCATTAAAGGGAACGGTGCACTGTGTTATGGCACAAAAGGGTAATTACCGATATAATTAAAATAAACTCTGATTCACAAGGCACACTGATGAGCCATTCATCTCTTTTATCATGGAGATAAGTTGATTAACGTGTAGGTTAATGTGCATTTTAAAAACACTTAAGGTAATCTATAAAGTCAGTCATATGATTAGATTGTAGAGTGGGTGCTAGGACAGGTCCCAATAAACACATTATAAGTGATCAGCCCACATCAAGGCGAAAACAACTGATGAAGAGCAGCCTTGGAGAAAAGTGGAAACATATTGTGCTGAGGCCTGGCAGAACAGCGAAAAAAAATAGGGGCAAAGTACCGCCTTTCTATATGTCTTCGTGTGTTTGATCACCACATCTCAGGCCATGCGATTCAAACCAGGCACTAATTAAACACTTGGTAGCCCGAGCAAAGAACATGTAAGTAGAAGCAACAAATAAAGTCCAAATGTCAGTCCTGGATGTATACCTCTTGTTTTATTTCAAGCTTGCAAGGTATCTTTCAATTCTATCCATCTTCTTAACTAAGTGCCTTCAAGCCACAGACCTTGCCAACACGTGTTTCGCCCACGTGGCTATTCGCCATGGCCTTCATCAGGGCAAAAAATAAATATTCATGAATATCGAAAATAGAAGCTAGCGTCAAGCAGATTCCTCTGAATTCCTAAAATTTAATATTCAATGCTTATCCATTCGTCTGGTAAAACCCATATCTTTCCAACTTCAATATTTTAAGTTAAAATCATTGCTGTCAGCCACATATCCTGAAACTGACTAGAAAGTCGTCCACAGTCCGAACCTTGTGTGTGCGTATCGACGTACTTTTCAAACCAGGCTCTAGTTTGTCACCATCCTCTGGTTTTTTCTTCAAGTTTCCTTATAGACCTGAACACTGAACCCTAGATGTGATCGCCTGACCTCAACTTTGTGCCCCAGCTGTGATCTCCAGAACTGAACTCTGAACCCTAAATGTGATCTCTAGACCTGAACATTATACCCCAAGTGTAATCTCCAGACCTGAATACTATACCCCAGATGTGATCTCTAGGCCTGAACATTATACCCCAAGTGTAATCTCCAGACCTAAACACTATACCCCAGATGTGATCTCTAGACCTGAACATTATACCCCAAGTGTAATCTCCAGACCTGAACACTAAACCCCAGAGGTGACTGCCAAGACTGAATATTACACGTCAGATGTGATCTCCAGACCTGAACATTATACCCTAAATGTGATTTCCAGGCCTAAAATCTATACCCCAGATGTGTCTGCCAAACTTGAACATTACACACCAGATGTGAACCCCAGCTCTGAATATTATACCCGGGATGAGATTGCGAGACCTGTACATAGTACCCAAAATGTGAATGCTAGTCCTGAACATTACACCCAAAAAGTGATCTCCAGAGCTGACCATTGTACCCCATATGTGATCTTCAGCCCTGAACAATACACCCCGATGTAATCTCCGAACCTGAACACTCTACCCCAGATGTGACTGCCAAGACTAAACATTACACACTATATGTGATCTCCTGACCTGAACACTGTACCCCAGATGTGATCGCTTGCCCTGAACATTATACCCCAGATGTGATCTCCAGACCTGAACCTTTTACTCCAGATGTGATCTTCAGCCCTGAACATTGCACCCCGATGTAATCTCCAGACCTAAACACTATACCCCAGATGTGACTGTCAACGCTGAACATTAGACACTATGAGGTCCATTACGATGGCGGGCGGACAACCACAACGCAATGTCAATAATGCATGTTGTGCATTATTGTGCCTGCCACCTTGCCCATGCCAATGTTGAGGGGTACCACCCAAGTACAGCCCCCCACCCCCTAGGGCCCCGCAATGGGCCCCTGAAGCGAAATCCGCTTGCCTTTCCATGGCAGAGTCTCCACCATGAAAAGGCATTGAAAAAGCCACATACTAGTATGGATAGCCGTGCCTGCAAGTCACCGCCACCATGTTAAGGGCCTTTTCCACCCAGTCGGGAACCCGACCGGCGGAAAAGCAGCGGATGGTCTTTCCATCGGCCGCGGTGCCACATGCCATACAAATATGGCGGGGGTGATACAGGGTCATCTGGTGGGCGGATTGCCACCGCCAGGCTGGCGGTGGCAATCCGCCCTCTATGCTTATGACCCCCTATATGTGAACTCCTGATCTGAACATTATTCCCTGATGTGGTCTCCAGGCCAGAACATTATACCCAATATGCTCACCAGACTTGAACAAGGATCCGGCTCTGCTGATAACGCTGCGTGGCTAGCGCACTTCGCTTTTAATCTACCTGTTTTGTATTTGTGTTTTATTTTGTTTTCTTTCCCCTGCTTTTAGCTGGGACTTTTCCTCTTACCTCCACAGTAATTGGCTTTCACCGCTGCTATAGCGGGTCCGGTTCTGGGGCTGGTGGGGCCCGGAATCGCGCTGACTTTCGGCGCCATTTTGGGTTGGGCACTGACGCTTTGGTAGCGCCATTTTGAGCGTCCTGGTGGGGCGGGTTGCACCTCACCTGGAGGCACTATTTAAGGCGGTCCTCTGGGCCTTCCGCCTTGATAGGAATCGTTTGACCGACTTAGGCGGCTCAGCTCTGCTGATAACGCTGCGTGGCTAGCGCACTTCGCTTTTAATCTACCTGTTTTGTATTTGTGTTTTATTTTGTTTTCTTTCCCCTGCTTTTAGCTGGGACTTTTCCTCTTACCTCCACAGTAATTGGCTTTCACCGCTGCTATAGCGGGTCCGGTTCTGGGGCTGGTGGGGCTCGGCATCGCGCTGACTTTCGGCGCCATTTTGGGTTGGGCACTGACGCTTTGGTAGCGCCATTTTGAGCGTCCTGGTGGGGCGGGTTGCACCTCACCTGGAGGCACTATTTAAACCAGTCCTCCAAGCGCAGCGGGATCGCGCAGCGGGTCTAGCCTACGCTTTGCCTGAGTCTTGCCAGAGTCCTGCCCGTCTGCGCCCGTCAGCGTCCCGGAGGCGGCGGAGCGGCAGGTGGGCCTGGCTTTATAGGGCTCTCATTTGGGGGGAAGATGGTCTGCTATTCATCGAGGGAACTTCGCTCTTTGCAAAAAGTATCTTGCGCCTGTCGAATTGTTTTTCCTGGTCGCTATAGGGGAAAAAGACACTGCCCTGGCTGTGGTTGGTCATCTGGTTATGCGCCTGCTGCTTCACTGAGGAGGGGAGAGGATTGTGTGAAACATCTTTGTTTACTGCTTAACACTAGATCAGTAAGCAGACATGCCCTAGAGATCTTTGATCTCCTTGTTAGGGTAAAACCACTATGTCTGATGCTGACGGAAACGTGGCTGGGGGATCTGTCCAATCCCGACATCATGGCGGCTATTCCACCGGAATATAACATCTTTCGGCAAGACAGAGCGAAGGGAAGAGGGGGAGGGGTGGCTTTAGTGGTGAGTAAGCTTGCTGCGTGCGCCATTCTCCCTCTGGAAACTATTCCAGGTTCCGAATCTTTGGCCTTCTCTATTTCTCTCGCTCCTCATCAAGCGCTGAAAGGGCTGCTGGTCTATAGACCCCCTGGACCAGCGGGATCCTTTTTTGATGACCTTCAGGCAGCTATTTCTGGATTAGCTTTGAGTGCTCAGCACTGTCTGCTGGCGGGAGATTTTAACTTTCACATGGATGTGGGGGAGGATCCGGATGCGAATAAATTACTCGATATCACGGCTCCCCTGGGTCTCGTCCCTTTTCTCTCGGGCCCGACACACGACAAGGGACATACCTTGGATCAGGTCTTTTCCACGGCCCCTTTAGCTGATATAGAGCTTGTCCCGGTGCTCTGGTCCGACCATAGGTTGGCACGGTTCTCTGTATTAGGCAGGGAAAAACTGCCTAGTATTGCCCCCAGACAGTATGGATCTGCCTCAAGGGCATTTCACCGGGTGACTCCTGAGATGCTCGCTCAGGCCTCTCTCGACCATCCGTGTCCACTCTCAGGCGACCTAGAGCAGGATGTAGAGTCTCTGCAGGTGTGGCTGACGAACAGGTTGAACGACTTAGCCCCGGCGATGGCACCCCGGGACACGGTAAAACGGCTCTCGGCTCCGTGGTTCACCGATGCACTATCTGCCTCTCGCCGCCAGTGTAAGGTGGCTGAGAGGGCCTGGCGCCTTCAATATGATCTGACGGCCAGACTTGCATATAGGATGGTGGGTAAAGCCTATCACCGGGATATCCTCCACGAGAAAAAGAAGTACTTAGCTAGGAGGATAGAGGCAGCTTCCAATTCTTGTAAGGAGATCTTCACGGTCGTGAGGGAGTTTATGGCCCCTAGATCTAATTTGCCTCAAATTGCTCCCTCTGAGCTGTGTGTGTGCGATCTTGCAAAGTTTTTCACGGGCAAGATCAAACTGATTCAGGACTCCTTTCCGGAGAGGATGGTTGGAGAGCACCCCAGCACTGTGGTGGGGTTAGCTCCTTCGCCTATTCTGGATTCCGTCTTGGCGCAGTTTCCACCCATATCTATCTCTACGTCACTGGAGCTTTTGGCTAACATTAAATCTGGGTCGCCATTAGACCCCTGTCCGGCCAAATTCCTGGCGAGGATGGCGGTGGTGGTCAACCCTTTGGTTAACCCACTCCTGAACCTCTCTCTGAGTGAGGGGGTGGTCCCGCAGACTTGGAAGCGGGCAATGGTGATCCCCCTCCTCAAAAAGCCTGGCCTTGATCCTGAGGTGTTGGCCAATTATAGGCCCATCTCTCTCCTGCCTGCGCTGTCTAAGATTACGGAGAAGCACGTGCATAGTGTGCTTTCTGCCTTTTTAGAATCTAATGACCTGCTGCACTCCACGCAGTCCGGTTTCCGCCCTAATCTAAGTACGGAGACGGCACTCTTGGAGGTGTCAGAGGCCATTAAGGAGACTCTGGATTCAGTTGGCAAGGCCATGCTTGTCATGCTTGATCTGTCGGCGGCCTTTGACACCGTCCCCCATGAGGGGCTCCTCGTCAGACTTCATAACATCGGTCTGAGGGGGACGGTGTTCAGCTGGTTTACATCTTTTCTTGCTGGTCGTCGACAAACGGTCTGGGCCTCCCCGAGCTCCGCTGAGATGCCGCCATTGGGAGTCGGAGTTCCACAGGGTTCTGTGTTGAGCCCGACTCTTTTTAACATCTTTATGACCCCTTTGGCGGCACTGGTGGAGTCCTTTGGGGCCCAGATCGTCTCCTACGCTGATGATACCCAGCTTCTTTTCACGTGTAGGAAAAATCAGGACTTTGACGGAGAGAGCATTCGGGACTGCCTCGGGGCGGTTTTCAATTGGTTTCTGCAGAACAGCCTCAAATGCAACTCCAATAAATTGGAGCTGCTGTTTTTTGGCTGCTCCTCAGATCCTGATTGGCAGGCATGGTGGCCGGCGGATATGTTCCCCCCTGCACAGGCGTCCCAGTTGGCAAAAAATCTGGGAGTCAAGATCGACAATAGTCTGACGCTGAGATCGCAGATCCTCGGTCTGACGGGCACATGCTTTGGCATTCTTAAGATGCTCCGGAAGTTCCTGCCTCTGCTCACAGAAGAGCACAGGAGGATTACGGTCCAAGCCTTAATTGGCGCGAGATTGGACTATGCCAACGTCCTTTATCTGGGTCTTCCGGAATATCTTTTACAGCGGCTGCAGGTTGTGCAGAACTCTGCAGCTCGCGCGATCTTTGGCCTTCACCGGCGAGCCAGAGCGTCCGGCCTTGTGCAGTCGCTCCATTGGCTGCCGATCCGTAAGCGGATTATTTTCAAGGCGTTGACCCTGGCCCATAAGGCGCTTTTTGGTTCTGGAGCTAAATACCTGCAGCGCAGGCTTGTCTTCTACCGCCCGGCCCGATCCTTGCGCTCGGAATCTTCATTTCTGGCGACGGTTCCTCGAGTAAAGAGGGCCCGTATCGGGGGGCGCTCTTTTAGACTGAGGGCATCACAGCTCTGGAATACTCTCCCTTTGGCCTTACGCGGCACCTCCAATCTTCTGTCTTTCAGGAGGGGCCTTAAAACCTGGCGTTTTACCCTTTAGTGTGCTTCCTGTTTGCTGTCTCTTTTCTGTTGTCTTGAATGTTTTTTATGGTGTTATGTTTTCTCTCTGAGCTGCCAAACAAAGCGCCGGGACACTCTACTCGAGTAGCCGTGCGCTATAGAAATTAAATTTAACATAACATAACATAACATCCGTAGATGTGATCTCCAGGCCTGAACATCGTCCCCCAGATGTGAATGCTAGCCCTGAGCCTTATACCCCGATGTGATCTCCTAACCTGAATATTATACCCCAGATGTGAACACCAGACCTGAACATTGTGCCCCAGATATGAACAGTAGCCCTGAACATGATACATCAGATGGGATCTTCAGCCCTGAAAGTTACACCCCGATGTGGTAGCCGGACCTGAACACTGTACCACAGATGTGACTGCCAAACTTGAACATTACACACCAGATATGATCACCAGACCTGAACACCGTACCCCAGATGTGAACGGTAGCCCTGTGCATATTACCTCAGATGTGATCTTTAGCCCTGAACGTTATATCCAGATGTGATCACCAGACCTGAACACGATACCCCAGATGTGACTGTCAAACTTGAACATTACACGCCAGATGTGCTCTCCTGAGCTGAACATTATACCCTCAATGTGATCGCCAGGGCTGAATATTCAGCCCTGGATGGGATCGCCAGACATGAAGTTTCTACCCTAGATCTGACATCCAGACCTGAACATTGCACCCTTGAGGGCTCCCCAGACCTGAAGTTGATACCCCAGATGTGATGTCCAGATCTGAACACTATATGCTAAATGTAAACCCCTGACCTAAACATTAATTATACCTCAGATGTGAACTACACACAATACCTGTCATTTCATTTCTAGCCCTTAGCACAAGAAGGCAAACATGGCCTCAAATCCATAGCACAATACCGTAGTTGAGGTCTCCGGTACTGGACTCAATTTCCCAGTTGAGGCCTACAGACCAGGCCACTATACCCCAGGTGAGGACTCCAGACAGGGACACAATACCCCAGATGAGGTCTCCAGACCGGGACACAATACCACAGATGAGGCCTCCAGACCGGGACAAAATACCCCAGATGAAGCCTCCAGACCGGGACAAAATACCCCAGATGAAGCCTCGAGACTGGGACAAAATACCCCAGATGAAGCCTCCAGACCGGGACAAAATACCCCAGATGAAGCCTCCAGACCGTGTCGCAATACCCCAGATGAAGCCTCCAGACCGGGACACAATACCTCAGATGAAGCCTCCAGACCGGGACACAATACCACAGATGAGGCCTCCAGACCGGGACACAATACCCCCGAGAAAGCCTTCAGACCGGGACACAATACCCCAGGTGAGGCCTCAAGACCGGGACACAATACCCCAGATGAAGCCCCCAGACCGGGACACAATACCCCAGATGAAGCCTCCAGACCGGGACAAAATACCCCAGATGAAGCCTCCAGACCGGGACAAAATACCCCAGATGAAGCCTCCAGACCGTGTCGCAATACCCCAGATGAAGCCTCCAGACCGGGACACAATACCTCAGATGAAGCCTCCAGACCGTGTCACAATACCCCAGATGAAGCCTCAAGACCGGGACTAAATACCCCAGGTGAGGCCTACAGACCGGGACACAATACCCCAGATGAAGCCCCCAGACCGTGTCGCAATACCCCAGATGAAGCCTCCAGCACGGGTCACAATACCCCAGGTGAGGCCTCCAGACCGTGTCACAATACCTCAGATGAAGCCTCCAGACCGGGACACAATACCTCAGATGAAACCTCCATACCGTAACACAATACCCCAGATGAAGCCTCAAGACCGGGACGCAATACCCCAGATGAAGCCCCCAGACCAGGACACAATACCCCAGATGAAGCCTCCAGACCGGGACAAAATACCCCAGGTGAGGCCTCCAGACCGGGACACAATACCCCAGATGAAGCCTCCAGTCCGGGACACAATACCCCAGATGAAGCCTCCAGACCGGGACAAAATACCCCAGATGAAGCCTCCAGACCGTGTCATAATACCCCAGATGAAGCCCCCAGACCGGGACACAATTCCCCAGATGAAGCCTCAAGACCGGGACTAAATACCCCAGGTGAGGCCTACAGACCGGGACACAATACCCCAGATGAAGCCCCCAGACCGTGTCGCAATACCCCAGATGAAGCCTCCAGACCGGGACACAATACCTCAGATGAAGCCTCCAGACCGGGACACAATACCACAGATGAGGCCTCCAGACCGGGACACAATACCCCCGAGAAAGCCTTCAGACCGGGACACAATACCCCAGGTGAGGCCTCAAGGCCGGGACACAATACCCCAGATGAAGCCCCCAGACCGGGACACAATACCCCAGATGAAGCCTCCAGACTGTGTCGCAATACCCCAGATGAAGCCTCCAGACCGGGACACAATACCTCAGATGAAGCCTCCAGACCGGGACACAATACCACAAATAAGGCCTCCAGACCGGGACACAATACCCCCGAGAAAGCCTTCAGACCGGGACACAATACCCCAGATGAGGCCTCAAGACCGGGACACAATACCCCAGATGAAGCCCCCAGACCGGGACACAATACCCCAGATGAAGCCTCCAGACCGGGACACAATACCCCAGATGAAGCCTCCAGACCGGGACAAAATACCCCAGATGAAGCCTCCAGACCGTGTCGCAATACCCCAGATGAAGCCTCCAGACCGGGACACAATACCTCAGATGAAGCCTCCAGACCGGGACACAATACCACAGATGAGGCCTCCAGACCGGGACACAATACCCCCGAGAAAGCCTTCAGACCGGGACACAATACCCCAGATGAAGCCTCCAGACCGGGACAAAATACCCCAGATGAAGCCTCCAGACCGTGTCGCAATACCCCAGATGAAGCCTCCAGACCGGGACACAATACCTCAGATGAAGCCTCCAGACCGTGTCACAATACCCCAGATGAAGCCTCAAGACCGGGACTAAATACCCCAGGTGAGGCCTACAGACCGGGACACAATACCCCAGATGAAGCCCCCAGACCGTGTCGCAATACCCCAGATGAAGCCTCCAGCACGGGTCACAATACCCCAGGTGAGGCCTCCAGACCGTGTCACAATACCTCAGATGAAGCCTCCAGACCGGGACACAATACCTCAGATGAAACCTCCATACCGTAACACAATACCCCAGATGAAGCCTCAAGACCGGGACGCAATACCCCAGATGAAGCCCCCAGACCAGGACACAATACCCCAGATGAAGCCTCCAGACCGGGACAAAATACCCCAGGTGAGGCCTCCAGACCGGGACACAATACCCCAGATGAAGCCTCCAGTCCGGGACACAATACCCCAGATGAAGCCTCCAGACCGGGACAAAATACCCCAGATGAAGCCTCCAGACCGTGTCACAATACCCCAGATGAAGCCCCCAGACCGGGACACAATTCCCCAGATGAAGCCTCAAGACCGGGACTAAATACCCCAGGTGAGGCCTACAGACCGGGACACAATACCCCAGATGAAGCCCCCAGACCGTGTCGCAATACCCCAGATGAAGCCACCAGACCGGGACACAATACCTCAGATGAAGCCTCCAGACCGGGACACAATACCCCAGATGAAGCCCCCAGACCGTGTCGCAATACCCCAGATGAAGCCTCCAGACCGGGACACGATACCTCAGATGAAGCCTCCAGACCGGGACACAATACCACAGATGAGGCCTCCAGACCGGGACACAATACCCCCGAGAAAGCCTTCAGACCGGGACACAATACCCCAGGTGAGGCCTCAAGACCGGGACACAATACCCCAGATGAAGCCCCCAGACCGGGACACAATACCCCAGATGAAGCCTCCAGACCGTGTCGCAATACCCCAGATGAAGCCTCCAGACCGGGACACAATACCTCAGATGAAGCCTCCAGACCGGGACACAATACCACAGATGAGGCCTCCAGACCGGGACACAATACCCCCGAGAAAGCCTTCAGACCGGGACACAATACCCCAGGTGAGTCCTCAAGACCGGGACACAATACCCCAGATGAAGCCCCCAGACCGGGACACAATACCCCAGATGAAGCCTCCAGACCGGGACACAATATCCCAGATGAAGCCTCCAGACCGGGACAAAATACCCCAGATGAAGCCTCCAGACCGTGTCGCAATACCCCAGATGAAGCCTCCAGACCGGGACACAATACCTCAGATGAAGCCTCCAGACCGGGACACAATACCACAGATGAGGCCTCCAGACCGGGACACAATACCCCCGAGAAAGCCTTCAGACCGGGACACAATACCCCAGGTGAGGCCTCAAGACCGGGACACAATACCCCAGAAGAAGCCCCCAGACCGGGACACAATACCCCAGATGAAGCCTCCAGACCGGGACACAATACCCCAGATGAAGCCTCCAGACCGGGACAAAATACCCCAGATGAAGCCTCCAGACCGTGTCGCAATACCCCAGATGAAGCCTCCAGACCGGGACAAAATACCCCAGGTGAGGCCTCCAGACCGGGACACAATACCCCAGATGAAGCCTCCAGTCCGGGACACAATACCCCCAGATGAAGCCTCCAGACCGGGACACAATACCCCAGATGAAGCCTCCAGACTGGGACAAAATACCCCAGGTGAGGCCTCCAGACCGGGACACAATACCCCAGATGAAGCCTCCAGACCGGGACACAATACCCCAGATGAAGCCTCCAGACCAGGACACAATACCTCAGATGAAACCTCCAGACCGGAACACAATACCCCAGATGAAGCCTCAAGACCGGGACGCAATACCCCAGATGAAGCCCCCAGACCGGGACACAATACCCCAGATGAAGCATCCAGACCGGGACAAAATACCCCAGGTGAGGCCTCCAGACCGGAACACAATACCCCAGATGAAGCCCCCAGACCGGGACACAATACCCCAGATGAAGCCTCCAGACCGGGACACAATACCCCAGATGAAGCCTCCAGACAGTGTCACAATACCCCAGATGAAGCCCCCAGACCGGGACACAATACCCCAGATGAAGCCTCCAGACCGGGACACAATACCCCAGATGAAGCCTCCAGACACAATAATTGAGGTATTGTCTCCAGACTTGAAAACAATACTTCAAAAGTTACATTTGAACTTGAACACAACATCCAGACATAGTCTACAACGATAGACACAGCACTAGAAATGAGACACAGTACTCCAGGTGACATCTCAAGACCTCAACAAAGTACCACAGCTTTGACCTCTGGACCTTCACGTAATATTCCAGATGAGGCCTCTAAATACGGACACAGCACCTCTAGCTAAGGGATGTATGACATTACAACGCATGGTTTTACCGCGCATGCCTTTACATCGCAGTTTTTACAACGCATGCTGTTACAACGCACAGCGTTAAGGGGTGCTGGATAGTGAATAGTTTAATTTACTATTCCAACTCCAGTCCCCGTGGATAGTAGGGAAGGTGTTGGATAGTAAATTAAATCTATTCCCTATCCTAGAGCGCCCCCCAGCGCTATGCGTTGTAATAACATGCGTTGTAATAGTTGCGTCGTAAAGGCACTGTGTGGTAAAAGTTGCGTCGTAAAGGATGTTCCCCCTAGCTAAGGCCTCCACCCCTGAAGGAAATGCCCCACAGGAGATGCAAAGTTTTCTTCTTGTGCCTGCAGTTGTAGGGTTTACCTCACGGTACCAAAGATTAGACGCCGGGGGGCAGATTTACAAGCCCCTTGTGCCACATTTGCGTCACTTTAAACATGGGAAAAACTGACGCAAAAGTGGCGCAAGGGGCTTGTAAAACTTCCCCGGGGTTCTGTTCGGTCCAGAATGTTGGCTATTTGAGACAGAAAGTGGACCTGCAAAGCTGGCTTGACCATAACTCTGAGTGATGGATGTGACTACTTTTGGTCTTCTGTACTATGTTCCCACAGTGCACTCCGATGTAACCTTTTTTAATCAATAGTTTTAATACTTCTTGTCGGTTTCCTCCTGTGTGGGTCCCACTTTTGGTCCCTCAGGCCAGCTTGGGGTCTCTTCTAGGAATGTTCGGTTTCCTTCTGAGTAGTACTGACAGTACCCACAAAGGGGCAGATTTACAATAACTGGTGCATCCCTTCATATCAGCAGGGAGGCGCCAGTTATTTTGCGTCACAGCAGAAACCTCTTGCGCCACCATGGATGCACCGCCTTTACAATGCGGCGCACCATGGCGCAAGAATAAACAGATGCGTGACACATCTGATGTCGTAAAGGTGACGCAGTGCTGGAGTTGTGTCGCAAGCACGTCGCAACTCCAGTACTGCTCGGGGGCGCCCTATACTAGCTGTTCTGCGTCACTCCTTACGCCAGCTACAAGCAGGCGTAAGGTTTTGACGCAGCAGAGTCAGAAAAGTGACTGAGTGAAATCTTGTAGAATTCACTCAGCCACTTTTCCGAGGAGTTCCTAAGCTGGAACGCCCCCACGCCCCTTTGTGCCAGAACGCCCACATGAAACCTGACGTAGGTTTCATGTGGCGCAGGGCTTTACAACGTGACGCATCTCCCTAGATGCGTCACGTTGTAAATACCCCGCAGCATGGCGCTGGCTTTGCGCCACCGCTGTGTCACAGAAATGACGCAACGGCGGCGTAAAAGTGGCATACGGGGCTTGTAAATCTGCCCCAAAGTGTTTCACATCATTGGCTGGAAAGGTTACATCTGTTCCACTCAAGGAAGTACTGTCCGTAAATCAGCCCCCCAAATTGATTTTGTTCTCTCCTTGAATGATCTAAGGTGTCTCAAGAGAACCCTTGTGCAGGCAAACAGCTGTGCATCCGTGCGACATCCGCACCCGGATGGAGTGACGGCCTGCATAAGACTTTTCTTCAGTGCACATCAACGAACAGAGCTAAATTAAAAAAAAATCACAACATTTGATGGGTTCATCTTCAGAACAACCTGTGTAAACCCTTCGGCTTTTAAGGATGCATTTGGAAAATATTGCTGTACACTTTCTGCTGGGGTGTTAAATGCAATCGCAAAATAAGGAATCGCAAAAGTCTTATAGTTAGGATTTTTCCCAGTGTAGGAGTAGTAAAGTCAGGACTCCTAACTTTAGGACTCCTAAATGCCTTCTGTGAATACTGAAAGTCTTAAAGTTAAGATTTTTCACAGTTTAGGAGTTTTGGGATGCACAGAAGGCATTTAGGAGTCCTAAAGTTAGGACTCCTAACTTCTGTGAATACCGAAATGAGTAAGTGCCTTCTGTGAATACCGAAATGAGTAATTGCCTTCTGTGAATACCAAAATGGGAGTAAGTTTAGGATTTTGTCTTAAGTTAGTTCTGCGAATCGGGCCCCAAAAGTCTTATAGTTAGGATTTTTCCCAGTGTAGGAGTAGTAAAGTCAGGACTCCTAACTTTAGGACTCATAAATGCCTTCTGTGAGTACTGAAAGTCTTAAAGTTAAGATTTTTCTCAGTTTAGGAGTTTTGGTATTCACAGAAGGCATTTAGGAGTCCTAAAGTTAGGACTCCTAATTTCTGTGAATACCGAAATGAGTAAGGGGCATATTACCAAGGAATAGCGATATTTATCGCAAAATGCGCTTAGCGCATTTTTTTTTATCGCTGCCTATCGCTGGATATGTTAGCGGAGAAAACATGCTATTAGCAAAGTTTTTCTCCATTGTGCTAAAATATCCAGCATTAGTGACGAAATGCTCTTAGCCATGTTATCCACGTCCCATTGGATAACATGGCTAAGAATTGGTCTGGGCAGGTGTTAGTATTCGGAGATATTCGCGCTTAGCGCTAATATTTCCATCGCTACGCCTGCCTTGCTAATAGGCGATAGCGACGTTAGCGACTGCTTTCAGTCGCTAACTGGTTGGGTACGCCCACTTTGCATGTCATTAGCAATAAACATCGCTGACATGCAAAGCGGGCCCCAAACCGCTCGCTATCGCCTAAAAGCTGTCGCTAACATCAGTTAGCGACAGCTTGCTAATAGGGTGATAGAATTATCGTCGCTTAGCGGTCGAAAACGGCCGCTAAAGCAGCGATAATTGCCTATCGCCCTGCTTGATAATTTGCCCCTAAGTGCCATTTGTGAATACCAAAATGGTAGTAAGTTTAGGGTTTTGTCTTGTTAGTTCTGCGAATCGGGCCTAATGTTCCTGGAGCGGGGTTCCGGTGCGTTCCGGCCCACTTCCACGCCCCCTCCTCACTGGTTCGACACCGCGGCAGGATTGGTTCCGTTGTAATCGATTGAACCAACTTCTGCTCCATAGAAAAGAAACACAGAGTAAGTCAGGGCGGGCGCTCTCTGGGGAAGTACATTCTGAAAGAAGAAAAACAACGCAGTAAATACAATTACAGCAGCAGCTGGGCAGGTCACGTGCTCAGCGGAGTCCTGGCATGACCCTTCCTGCTAATCCTTACCGCACGAGAGCCTGTTAGAAATGCAGGGGCAGCGGTGGTAACGTGAGTGTGCGGCACAGATGTTCGCGGGCGCGAAACATCGTAAATCAGTTTTATCCTCACAGTTGGAATCAGCCCTGCGTGGCGTGCGGATAATCAGGGCCCAAAATAGACTCTGGATTTCCCGCCTGGATGGTACCCGGGCTGGCAGCCCTTGCTGAACGCCTCCTATTGGACCAACACTAAGGGGCATATTTACAAGCCCCTTGCGCCGCTTTTGTGCCGCCGTTGCATCACTTTTGTGACACAGCGGCGGCGCAAAAGAAGCGCCATGGTGCGGGGTATTAACAACGTGACGCATCTGGGAGATGCGTCATGTTGTAAAGCTCTGCACCAGAAGTAGGCGTTCCTGCGCAGGGGGGGGGGGCGTTCCGGCGCAGGAACGCCTCCTGAAAGTGGCTGAGTGAAATCTACAAGATTTCACTCAGTCATTTTGGTGCCCATGCTGAGTCAACACCCTGCGCCTGCTTGAAGCAGGCGTAAGGATTGACGCAGCATTGGAATAATAGGGCCCCCGAGCATTGCTGGAGCTGCGTCGTGCTTGCAACGCAACTCCAGCAATGCGACACTTTTACGGCACAGATGCGTCACACATCTGTGCCGTTTTTGCCCCATGGTGCGCCGCATTGTACATGCAGCGCAACCATGTTGGCGTAGGCATGGCATACAATAAGTTGCGCATCCCTGCTGATATGCAGGGATGCGCCACTTATTGTAAATATGCCCAAAATCTTGTTTGCATAACTCCGGTTTCTGGAGAGGGGTAGTGGGAAAAATGATGGTCTGGAATGCTAACCCCGAGTAATTAATTACCCGAGGCTGAGATCAAGTTAAGGAGTGCGCACACCACTTATTTACTACCAGTCGTCATGGATTTCAGGTGTGTTCGATCAGGTAGTTCACTGAATCAAACCACGACCACATCTCCCAGAATGCACTGGCTTGTTTAAGGAAAAGCCAGGACAGGAACAGTCCTGCAATCGTATTGACAGGTTGACCATGAGTATCTCTGCCCTGAACCTTTCAATGGCTGTTCAAATAGCAAACCTGTTAGATTATTTCGCCCCTAAACGTTTTCATGCTGTTGAGATACCAGACTTATCGAAATGATTGCTTGCTGCTCAGAAATAAACACTTTGGACTAATTGCCCCACAAACATTTTACTTGCTACTCAGATATTGTTTGTAATGGACTAACTCTATCACAAGCCATTCCTCTGCTGATCGGAAATCCTCCATACCGGACTAACTCTAACATGAACCCTTCCCTGCTGCTTGGATATCATCCATACTGGACTAACTCTAACATGAACCCTTCCCTGCTGCTTGGACATCATCCATACTGGACTAACTCTAACATGAACCCTTCCCTGCTGCTTGGATATCATCCATACTGTACTAACTCTAACATGAACCCTTCCCTGCTGCTTGGATATCACCCATACTGGACTAACTCTAACATGAACCCTTCCCTGCTGCTTGGATATCAACATATCATCCATACTGGACTAACTCTAACATGAACCCTTCCCTGCTGCTTGGATAACATCCATACTGGACTAACTCTAACATGAACCCTTCCCTGCTGCTTGGATATCATTCATACTGGACTAACTCTAACATGAACCCCTTCCTGCTGCTTGGACATCATTCATACTGGACTAACTCTAACATGAACCCTTCCCTGCTGCTTGGATATCACCCATACTGGACTAACTCTAACATGAACCCTTCCCTGCTGCTTGGATATCATCCATACTGGACTTACTCTAACATGAACCCTTCCCTGCTGCTTGGATATCATCCATACTGGACTAACTCTAACATGAACCTTTCCCTGCTGCTTGGATATCATCCATACTGGACTAACTCTAACATGAACCCTTCCCTGCTGCTTGGATATCACCCATACTGGACTAACTCTAACATGAACCCTTCCCTGCTGCTTGGATATCATCCATACTGGACTAACTCTAACATGAACCCTTCCCTGCAGTTTGGATAACATCCATACTGGACTAACTCTAACATAAACCCTTCCCTGCTGCTTGGATATCACCCATACTGGACTAACTCTAACATGAACCCTTCCCTGCTGCTTGAATATCATCCATACTGGACTAACTCTAACATGAACCCTTCCCTGCTGCTTGGATATCATCCATACTGGACTAACTCTAACATGAACCTTTCCCTGCTGCTTGGATATCACCCATACTGGACTAACTCTAACATGAACCCTTCCCTGCTGCTTGGATATCACCCATACTGGACTAACTCTAACATGAACCTTCCCTGCTGGTTGGACATCATCCATACTGGACTAACTCTAACATGAACCCTTCCCTGCTGCTTGGATATCATCCATACTGGACTAACTCTAACATGAACTCTTCCCTGCTGCTTGGACATCATTCATACTGGACTAACTCTAACATGAACTCTTCCCTGCTGCTTGGACATCATCCATACTGGACTAACTCTAACATGAACCCTTCCCTGCTGGTTGGATATCATCCATACTGGACTAACTCTAACATGAACCCTTCCCTGCTGCTTGGTAATCACCCATACTGGACTAACTCTAACATGAACTCTTCCCTGCTGCTTGGACATCATCCATACTGGACTAACTCTAACATGAACCCTTCCCTGCTGCTTGGATATCACCCATACTGTATTAACTCTGACATCAGCCCTTCCCTGCTGCTTGGATATCATCCATACTGTATTAACTCTAACATGAACTCTTCCCTGCTGCTTGGACATCATCCATACTGGACTAACTCTACCATGAACCCTTCCCTGCTGCTTGTATGTTATTCATACTGGACTCACTCTGCATAAACCCCTCCCTGCTGCTTGGATATCATCCATACTGGACTAACTCTAACATGAACCCTTCCCTGCTGCTTGGATATCACCCATACTGGACTAACTCTAACATGAACCCTTCCCTGCTGCTTGGATATCACCCATACTGGACTAACTCTAACATGAACCCTTCCCTGCTGCTTGGATATCACCCATACTGGACTAACTCTAACATGAACCCTTCCCAGCTACTTGGATATCACCCATACTGGACTAACTCTAACATGAACCCTTCCCTGCTGCTTGGATATCATTCATACTGGACTAACTCTAACATGAACCCCTTCCTGCTGCTTGGACATCATTCATACTGGACTAACTCTAACATGAACTCTTCCCTGCTGCTTGGCCATCATCCATACTGTATTAACTCTGACATGAGCCCTTCCCTGCTGCTTGGATATCATCCATACTGTATTAACTCTGACATGAGCCCTTCCCTGCTGCTTGTATGTTATTCATACTGGACTCACTCTGCATAAACCCCTCCCTGCTGCTTGGATATCATCCATACTGGACTAACTCTAACATGAACCCTTCCCTGCTGCTTGGATATCACCCATACTGGACTAACTCTAACATGAACCCTTCCCTGCTGCTTGGATATCACCCATACTGGACTAACTCTAACATGAACCCTTCCCTGCTGCTTGGATATCACCCATACTGGACTAACTCTAACATGAACCCCTTCCTGCTCCTTGGATATCATTCATACTGGACTAACTCTAACATGAACCCTTCCCTGCTGGTTGGATATCATCCATACTGGACTAACTCTAACATGAACCCCTTCCTGCTGCTTGGACATCATTCATACTGGACTAACTCTAACATGAACTCTTCCCTGCTGCTTGGACATCATCCATACTGGACTAACTCTAACATGAACCCTTCCCTGCTGGTTGGATATCATCCATACTGGACTCACTCTGCATCAGCCCCTCCCTGCTGCTTGGATATCACCCATACTGGACTAACTCTACCATGAACCCTTCCCTGCTGCTTGGATATCACCCATACTGGACTAACTCTACCATGACCCCCTTTCTGCTGCTTGGACATCATCCATACTGGACTAACTCTACCATGAACTCTTCCCTGCTGCTTGGATATCACCCATACCGGACTAACTCTGCATAAACCTTTCCCTGCTGCTTGGATATCACCCATACTGGACTATCTCGAACATGAAGCCTTCCTTGCTGCTTGGATATCACCCATACTGGACTAACTCTGCCATAAACCCTTCTCTTACTGCTCAGGTAAGTTGTGGATTCTTAATATCTAAGTCAGAATATTGATGGTACTACATATCGAAGGCAGAATATCATGAGTATAATTATTTCTAGTTATTTATTGTTGGTTAGTAAATCATTTTTGTTTTTGAATCAACAATAGGGAATACTTAAATATCTAAAACTTCAATATTGTTGCATATATCATTTTTTAAGCGTTTCTAATGCATTTTATATGCAATTTTTCTATTCAAATTTCCCCACTAAATATATCCTAATTTATTTTAAGATGTTTTAATTAAAAAAAATGCAAATTGTATTTGTAATATAAAAACTGGTGACAGCATTTAATTTGTATACATATGTATGTATATTAAAAAAGATTTTATTTGCTTTACAATTTTCTATGTAATGTATTTGTATGTGTTTAAATACATTTAAATTAGTTTACTAAAAGATTAATTTTTAAATAATTATTAGATTACTGTAATTCAATGTAATATATTTCAGAAAAATATGTGCTAATTTCTGATGTTTCAATTAGCATTTTATTCAAATTATTTTTTTTTAAACATATTCTATATTTTTGTGTACATTTTAGTTTTTGATATTTGTGTTATTTTAATACTAATTTTAACATGCATTATTATTGTAATCTATATTTTTGCTCTAGATATTTTTTAACTTTAGATATATTTGTAGGACGATAGTAGGATTAAATATTTTTGCAGTTTTAATTATAATTATAGGTTTGTCAATATTATGTTTGTCTATATTTTGACTTCAATATCTTTATAGGTCGCTATTTGTATTTTCGATTTTCAATAATACAATCCTCAAATAATATCTATAAGGGGCTAATTCTTCTGTAAACCTTTCCCTCGCTGCTCAAGAACAGTGCAGTAAACCTTTCCCTGGCTGCTCAGTAACAGTGCTGTAAACATTTCACTCACTGCTCAGTTAAAGTTTTGTAAACCTATCCCTCGCTGCTCAGAAACAGTGCTGTAAACCTTCCCTTTGCTGCTCAGTAACAGTGCTGTAATCCTTTCCCTCACTGCTCAGTAACACTGCTGTAAACCTATCCCTCACTACTCAGTAAAAGTGCTGTAAACCTTTCCATGGCTGCTCAGTAACACTGTTGTAAATCTTTCCCTTGCTGACCAGTAACAGTTCTGTAAACCTTTCCCTTGCTGCTCAATAACAGCGCTGCAATCCTTTCCCTCGCTGCTCAGTAACATTGCTGTAAACCTTTCCCTTGCTGCTCAGTAACACTGCTCTAAACCTATCCCTCACTGCTCAGTAAAAGTGCTGTAAACCTTTCCCTCGCTGCTCAGTAACAATGCTGTAAGTCTTTCCCTCCCTGCTCAGTAACACTGCTGCAATCCTTTCCCTCGCTGCTCAGTAACAGTGCTGTAATCCTTTCGCTTGTGCTCAGTAACAGTGCTGTAAACCTTTTCCTCACTGCTAAATAACAGTGGTGTAATCCTTTTCCTTTCTGCTCAGTAACAGTGCTGTAAATCTTTCCTCGCTGCTCAGTAACAGTGCTGTAAACCTTTCCCCCGCTGTTCAGTAACAGTGCTATAATACGTTCCCTCGATGCACAGTAACCGTACTGTAAACCTTTCCCTCGCTGCTTACTAACAGTGCTGTAAACCTTTCCCTCTCTGCAGCTCAGTTACAGTGCTGTAACTCTTTCCCTCACGGCTCAGTAACAGTGCTGTAAACCTTTCCCTCGCTGCTTAGTAACAGTGCTGTTAACTTTTCCCTTGCTGCAGCTCAGTAACAGTGCTGTAAACCCTTCCCTCGTTGCAGCACAGTAACAGTGCTGTAAACCTTTCCCTCGCTGCTCAATACCAGTGCTGTAAACCTTTCCCTCATTGCACAGTAACAGTGTTCTAAACCTGTCCCTCTCTGCAGCTCAGTAACAGTGCTGTAAACCTTTCCCTCTCTGCATCTCAGTAACAGTGCTGTAAACGTTTCCCTCACATCTCTGAAACAGTGCTGTAAACCTTTACCTCACTGCTCAGTAACAGTGCTGTAAACCTTTCCCTCGCTGCACAGTAACAGTGCTGTAAACCTTTCCCTTGCTGCTTACTAACAGTGCTGTAAATCTTTCCCTCTCTGCAGCCCAGTAACAATGTTTAAACCTTTCCCTTACGGCTCAGTAACAGTGCTTTAAACCTTTCCCTTGCTGCTAAGTAACAGTGCTGTAAACCTTTCCCTCACTGCTAATTAACAGTGCTGTAAACCTGTCCCTCGCTGCTCAGTAACAGTGCTGTGAAGCTTTCCCTCGCTGTTCAGTAACAGTGCTGTTACCCTTTCCATCACTGTCCATAACAGTGATGTAAACCTTTCCCTCTCTGCGGCTCAGCAACAGTGCTGTAAACCTTTCCCTCATGGTTCAGTAACACTGCTGTAAACCTTTCCCTCATGGCTCAGTAAAAGTGCTGTAAACCTTTCCCTCGCTGCTCAGTAGCAGTGCTGTAAACCTTTCCCTCGCTGCTCATTAACAGTGCTGTAAACCTTTCCCTCACTGCTCCGTAACAGTGCTGTAAAGCTTTCCCTCGCTGGTCAGTAACAGTGCTTTAATCCTTTCCCTCATTGTCCAAAACTGTGATGTAAACATTTACCTCGCTATCCATAACTGTGCTGTAACCCTTTCCCTCGCTGTCCATAACAGTGCTGTAACCCTGTCCCTCGCTCTCTGTAACAGTGCTGCAACCCTTTTCCTCACTGTCCGTAACAATGCTGTGAACCTTTCCCTCACTGCGCAGTTACAGTGATGAAAACCTTTCCCTCACTGCTTACTAACAGTGCTGTAACCCTTTCCCTCTCCCTCTCTGCAGCTCAGTAACAGTGTTGTAAACCTTTCCCTCGCGGCTCAGTAACAGTGCTGTAAACCTTTCCCTCGCTGCTCAGTAACAGTGCCTTAACCCTTTCCCTTGCTGTCCGTAACAGTCAAGCAAACCCTACCCTTGCTGCTCAGTAACAGTGCTGTAAACGCTTTCCCTTGCTGTCCGTAACAGTGTTGTAAACCTTTCTCTCGCTGCTCAGTAACACTGCTGTAAACATTTCCCTTGCTGCTCACTAACACTGCTGTAAACCTTTCCTTCGCTGCTCAGTAACACTGCAGTAAACCTTTCCCTCACTGCTCAGTAACAGTGCTTTAACCCTTTCCCTCACTCTCTGTAACAGTGCTGTAAACCTTTTGTTATATCCTCTTAAGTGTCTTTGAATGTAATCCAGCCTAGTTGTCTCCTGCTGCTCAGCCAGAGTGAAATATGGTATTGGAATGTTGGTGTGACTGTGATGAATGGAATGCCTGGGTGCCTGTGAGGATGACTGCTGACAGTTGGAGATGGCCTGAGCAGCAGGGAGGCTGCTCCTGGTGGGGCTGGTGTAAGAGCTGGAAATAGAGCTGGAATGGACTGATGTACACAATACTTAGAACCAATAAAGAAGATTACAACACTCTACATGGCTACCTGTGTCCACATGCGTTCAAGGGCACAACACCTTTCCCTCGCTGCTCAGTAACAGTGCTGTAAACCTTTCCCTCACTGCTCACTAACAGTGCTGTAAACCTTTCCCTCTCTGTAGCTCAGTAACAGTGCTGTAAACCTTTCCCTCTCTGTAGCTCAGTAACAGTGCTGTAAACCTTTCCCTCTCTGTAGCTCAGTAACAGTGCTGCAAACCTTTCCAGGCCAGCTCAGTAACAGCGCTGTAAACCTTTCCCTCGCTGCTCAGTAACAGTGCTGTAAACCTTTCCCTCGCTGCTCACTAACAGTGCTGTAAACCTTTCCCTCTCTGTAGCTCAGTAACAGTGCTGTAAACCTTTCCCTCTCTGTAGCTCAGTAACAGTGCTGTAAACCTTTCCAGGCCAGCTCAGTAACAGCGCTGTAAACCTTTCCCTCGCTGCTCAGTAACAGTGCTGTAAACCTTTCCCTCGCTGCTCAGTAACACTGCTGCAAAACTTTCCCTCGCTGCTCAGTAACAGTGCTATAAACCTTTCCCTCGCTGCTCAGCAACACTGCTGTAAACCTTTCCCTCGCTGCTCAGTAACAGTGCTGTAAACCTTTCCCTTGCTGCTCAGCAACACTGCTGTAAACCTTTCCCTCGCTGCTCAGCAATACTGCTGTAAACCTTTCCCTCGCTGCTCAGTAACAGTGCTGTAAACCTTTCCCTCGCTGCTCAGTAACACTGCTGTAAACATTTCCGTCGCTGCTCAGTAACAGTGCTGTAAACCTTTCCCTTTCTGCTCCAATAAAGTCCATGATACAATAACTGATACTCAATGTTAAATCTACCCTTTGCACCTCGGATATGACCGATGACGCCTGTGCCTTAAACCTATAAGATTATGACGGTATTTCACCCAGGCAGGTTTTGCCCTGGCACCAGTAAGGAGGAACTACTTCGATACACTCTCGAAAATATAGAGCTGCGCTTACACGTGGCTGTACACTATAAATTATGAAAGAGATGGTTCAGAAGTGAAGACAGAGCGCCCCCTCCCCGCCCCCACAAGAGAAGGGCTTTAGGACACGGTGTTGTTGTGAAACTGTGTCCTGGTGGGAACTCGGCTCCCTAATCCTTAACAGATGCTGGAGGGAAAACTCTGACGTAATAGCAGGAAAACAAGCAGCAGGGTCCCTGTGCATGGTGTCTGCATCACCCAGGCACTGCAGGGGAAGTGTGCAGGTGACGTATGCAGCCGATGGGGTGCTTCCAGGGAACATGGAGACTGGGTTCAAAGGGCCAAAGGTCACGGGGACCAGAAGGGCGTTCCTGGAATCTTGCAAAGGAGGTCTCCGTTCCCTACTGCGCCTTGTGCAGTGGTTGTTGGAAAGGTTTGTTCATGTAAACTATCTGCTATTTCAACATCTCTTCCTGATGTTCTATCCCTGTCAAACCTTTGTCTACCTAGGTGTCTTTCCTTTTTAGGTGGAAGCAGGGGCGGCCTTAGGCATGTGCAAGCTGTGCACCTGCACAGGGCCACCAAACCCCAGGGGCCGCCACGCCAATATATATCCTTAATATAATAATTCCCTGAGGATGGTTACATATCTGCGTGGCGGCCCCTGGTAGGGATTTGGCAGCCTCCGGCTCTGTTCCATTTCCAAACACCCTGACCCCCCCCCCCCTCTTCACTGGTCTCCGCGCTCCGCCCCGCCCGGACCCCCTCTTCCGGGGCCCCCTACCTACGCTCCCTGCCCAGGGCTGCCATGAGCCTAGACCCGCCCCTGGTGGAAGCCTACCCGACAGCGCAGCTCCCTTGTTTCTAAAGTCAATTTGGAGACATTCTGAAAAGCTTTCCTGGGAATGAGTTGCGCCCATTGCTTACCATTGGCTTTGTGCAAAGCCTGTTTACCACTATTCTGACTGGCTTCTTGTATTCATCCAATAGTGCTCGCTTTCTGGGAAAGTTTTTTAGGTCGAGCCTGGGCAGCGCCTGCGCTGCTCTGCGAGGCATGCTACATTCAGGTATGGAATTGAAGGGCCGGCTTTACCGCTGGTGGTGCCCGGTTGAGGAATAAAATCTGATTTATCCTCTACTAGCAGTATTAGATGTATGAGTATATATTGTTAGCATGATGTATCTAAATGTACCCTTCCTGTAGATATGAAAAAGGTTTTACCCGTACTGATTCGGCTAAGTAATAAAGGTAATGTAATGTACTGTTTGTGTATTAAGTAGGCCCTAAACCAGACAAACGCCATCTTTTGTTCTTTCCCTGCCCGGCCTGAGCAGTGATCACATGTACCTTCCAATAGATAGGTTGAGTTATGGAGAGCAACTGAATGCACGCTATTTTTCTTCTGCCCTGGGAACCAAGGTCGCATCTGGCATTGAGTGTGATAAGCGCATACTCGGAGGCGCCGTGCCTGTACTCCCAGGCACCAGGATGAAAGGGAGTCACCCCTCCTGACCTGCCCCCATAATAGCTGAAGCTCAGTTTCGAACCAATCATGTGTGCCATGTATGGTCTTTCCTTTGGGCCCAGGAGCCAAGGGGTACTTTTCCATTTACGGGGACTTCACGTATTATGCTTAACTATTTTTGGAATTTGGTGGTCAGTGGACCACAGAGAATTTGGAGGTCTGACGGGACAGCATTGTGGCTGCGCGGGTAGATGCTCCACGGACTTGTTTGGTGAATAATAGAGACAACGATCGGACGCCTTGGTGTGGCAGTTTTCATTGTAAGACTGGACACAGTAGTAAGAATCACTCACAATAAGAGTTGTCACACTAGGATCAGCGTACTCCAATGCAAGCATCAGAGCACGAAGCTCAGCCAATTGTGCGCTGCAGTCCCCTAGAGTCTGTGTGTGCACGACTCTGGACTTGAACTCATCATTCACCATGGCACCTACCACAATGGCGCAAGCGGAAACGTATGCATGCTTAGACCCATGCGCAACTTGCGCTGAACCATCAGTGTATATGATGCAATGGAAATCCTCTAAAGGCCGCATAGCCAAAGGCGCAGGATGAACAAATTCATACTGCAAAAACTCCTGGGACTGTAAGGAGGCATCAAAAATAAACGTGACATCCGGAGATGTTAATGATGCTGCCCATTGTATCCACCGGGGGTGCAAAGCTTTAGAATTTGGTACGCTGGCTTTCGTCACTGCCTCTAGTGCAGGATACGGGGTAACAACCAACATGCGTTTTCCCTGTGACAGTGCACGTTCCTTAAGAATCGCCATTTGCACCGCTGTCAAAACTTTTTCTACAGAGGAAAACCGCATTTCAGCCGAAGTGTACAAGTGTGACTTGTAAGCAATAGGGACCGTGTCTCCCTCATTAAAAGTAAGGTACGTGAAACCCACCGCCCCAGGGATGATTCTTATCACCAGGTTGGTGTGGTTATCATGAGTAAGTAAGAATTTAGATTCTAGATGATCAGCCTGCAAAGATTGCAATAATAGCTGAATGTTCTGGCAGCCAGCAAGATTTGGTAAAAGTAGGTTGTATCAACGCATACAAAGGCTTGATATACGCTGGGCATATTCGGGAATATAAGTACACCCGAAGTTCAAAAACCCCAGCAAGGACTGCAATTTTTTCAGAGTTGTAGGAGCGCGCAATTGTGCGCATTTCTCCAAGAAGTGAGGAGCAAATCTTGGATCTTCATTGTTGAGCTCATAGCCCAGGAACAACACTGTGTATTCTGCAATGTGGGATTTAGCAAAATTAAATTTGTAACCAAAGTCCGCAAAGTTACAAATTATGCGGTCAACGCGACACAGATGCGCCCAAAGCTCGTCGTCTGTGAGATATATGTCATCCACATACGAACACGCATCCGTGTCCACTCTCTCCAAGAGGGAGACAATACGGGCAGAAAACACGCCTGGACTAGTTTTATAGCCCATAGGCAAACGTTTATACTGGTGTTATTGGCCGCCACATGTAAAACTGATCCATTGGGAACTCAGTCCGTCCAAATTATGGGCAAAAAAAACGTTGGAAATGTCAAGTGTGGTTTTAAACCGTTTTCGCACAAGACCATCCACAAGAGCAGAACCGTGGGTATGCTGTACTGCACAGGTACGGCAATGCGAGTTTAAATGCCGGTAATCCAATACCAAACGGTACGAGCCATCTGGCTTGGTCACAGTAAAAAGATGGTTATTCATTGGTGACACACAAGTTTCAATCACACCTTGATATTCCAATTATTCAAGGATTTCCGCAACGGAAGCCTTAGCTTCACGTCAGATGGAATATTGAGGTTGAGGCTGGGGCATAGACCGTAAAGGAATCTCGTGGTGCGAAGAAAATTTATCCCACCCACAATGTGTACGGTACAGAGCCGGTGCAAGGGCCTTAGCCCACTCTTCTGCAAAATTCAGCGCATGCTCCTTCGAGACTGTGCGCGAAGCTAGAGAGGATCACCTCCTCCCCTCTCGGAGCTGCGAGAACAAAAGGTGGGGGCCAGTCAGGCTCCGCTAACAAAATGTCATAGGTAGTTGTAAGATTTTCCCCAAATACCCCTTTTATGGTACGTTGTATGTCACCTTCAACTAAAAGGACTATTTCATAAAGTCTATCAGGGGGAGCTACTTTAGTATCAGTTGTCTCCACAACAACATATCGGTCAGTCGCTGTCAACTTCAGTAGCGGATGCAGGGCCTCTCGCACTATGGTAATCTCCGCCACGCTGTCCAGCAAGGTCAGAGCCCATGTCTGATTCTGAAGTTGCGTTCTCACTATCTGTGGCATATCTCGCTGTTAAAGCGGCAACTTTCTTTTTCTGAAACTGGGGTCTTTTCGGTGTTGAATCGTCCTGCTTGCCTTTACTGTCTTTCGGGCGGGGCTGGTTGCGTCCCTGCTGGCCACCCCGACCTCTGCCGCCTCCTCCACCACCGATAGACGAAGCCAATGAGTCCTGAAAAGAACGAGGAGAGCGTTGTTCAGAAACCTGAAAACGATCAGGTGATTTTATCGTCGCGCGATCGCGCAAGTCATAAATACGGTCTGTAGGCGCAGGCAGTGGAGATGCAGGATGAGACTCCTGTTTCTGCTATTGTTGTTTACCCTGTTTTTGTTTTTTCGGCCAATTTTGCTTTTAGCCTTGGGCTGTTCGTCAGTCTCTGACTTCTGCCCTTGGGTTTGCTTTTTCTCTTTAGTGGAAAATGGCTTGACACCCAAACTATTGCGGCCCAGGGTCCTATAAGCCGCCACAATAATTCTCGGTAACTGGCGGGGTTTATCGGCATCGGGAACAGCCTGCAAAACATTAGACACCTGAAAGCTCACTGCATCTCCCTTGACATTCGCAAGTCCGAGATAGGAAACTACGTCAAAACTGCCGCATCGGCGCATACCCAATTCAACCGCTGCCTCAGGTCCGTTCTCATCTTGAACACGCTTGACGACTGTTGGAAGGACAGTCATTGACGGTGTACCGAAGCACCTCGTATACACTGCCGCAAAGATCTTACCCCATGACTCACAGTCACCAGCTTCTGGGATCAAGTCTTTAGGTATGCTAATTGTCAGAATCCTGTGTTTTTCACCAGGAGTCGTACTATTAGGAAATACTGCTTCCAGCTGGTCAAACTTCTCGGCAAGCCAGAATGAAAATCATCCTTATTCTGGGGGCGTTTACCCATCACTGCGTTTACCATCAAAGGACTAAGCTTTATTCCGCCCTGTCCGTTTGGAAGCGCCGCAACACCTAGGGCCCCGCCCGGGAGATTGCAGGTAATGTACTGTACTAACGACCTAATCACGCTAATCGCGACTACATGTAGCCGCCTCAAATCCGCAAGGGGACAAGCTCCTTGTTGAGGATGCGGTGTAAATCCTGCCAAAACAGGCCAAGTTGCGCCTGGAATGACTTAGGACCTAATCTCGGAGTTAACAAAGAGCGGGGTAGGGCGCCATTAAACCAAACTCGGTGCTGCTAAGCGTTAATCGGAATTTCCTGTGTCCTATACGGAACATATTCCTGCGGCACGGCAGTGTGAGTGTACGTGTCGAACATAGTAGTATTTGCGTTCACAGCCGGGAAGGTCACCCAGGAGTAAAATATTTTGCTAGGGTAAGCTACCTCCCCGTTCACAACCATGATCACAGCCATGCCATCCACGGGGACATTATAAGCCTGTGAGTGATTGTGCACCGCAATGCGACTATGCTGCGGGATGTCCACCGCGGCCATAGTGACACAGAAAGAAAAAGGTACAACAAAAACTATGTAGCACAACTGGGTAGTAAATCAAGGAAACTGTTTCGAAAGATTCAAGCCTTAAAAAGACCTATGTAACGATAGGTAGGTTTGTCCGACACCACTGTCTTCCGGAAACAACAGTGAAGGGGGTTAAGGACTGAATGAAGTACTACTCAAGTGTCATGTAATAAGACCACCAACGATTGGGCACCATGTCCCAGGGATTCTGCTCCTACACAAAACTGTGCATAGAGACTTGGAACCTCAGTGAATTAGGGTGTGCCAAAACTCGCCTTAGTATCCAAAATCCCCTACCAGACTAGCAATCAGTGTCTCATTGGTTCTTACACACCCCCAATGACTAGACAACCCAGAACATGGACTTAGAACACCTCAGGTAACGTGGGACACATGAACACTCTTTCGTTATACTAACATATCAATCCAGAACGAGGAGTAAATGATGACACGTGCAAGTTTGAAATGTTTATTTCTAATGCAGTGTTCACAAGCGCAGTATCTTAGCTAATACAAGCAAACATATTATAAGGAACAAGGTTAGCAGCATAGTTACTATTCCATAAAATACAAAGGGTGAAAGCACGTTAAAATGCTAAAGGGAAAAGGTCTAAATAGAACCTCAGTTTACCCTCCCTTGCTAGCATATTATATTATATCTACAGAAGGTCTCTGTGGGTTTAGAAGGGCGGGCCCATACCTCTGGTCTTAGCAGAAAGGGATCACATCATCTTCTGCACCAACTCTCTGCATGCGAATATTCATCAAGTGTGTGTGCATGCTCTGCGCAGTGCATTATTAAACGCGCCGAAAGCCAGAGTTGGCCACAGCTGCATATGTATTATGTATTATGTCTAGACCGTGCGCTGATCAAACCGAACAACAAGGGCTCTGTTGAAATAACCTTGAAGGTCTCGGCACTCACTGTTCAGACATAGCTTACCATGCAAGGCTGATATTATAATGTAAATGTAATGTGTATACTTGTAAAGCGCACTGTTGCCAGCCGGCGTCCTGGCGCTGTATACCGCTGGGGAAGCCGTCCTGGCTTTCCCTGTGGGATGGTCCCTGCTGGGAATCCACAAGGTGGAGCCAGGCACCCCCGGCATTGATGGGGCCATTGTGGAAATTAGGCAAGCTAATGCCCAGAGTTGCAGAGTGCGACCCCTGGTTAGAGTAGGCACCGAGGAGAGAATTATCGAGTCCGCTGACCCTGGTCCACGACCCTGCCGCATCAGGAATCGAACCCTGGTCCCGGGCTGACTTCTGCTTCCGGGTCTGCCGCCTCTAACCAGTGAGCCACACCACTCCACTGCAAACATATTATTCTCGTGTGAAGCGAAATATTCTACTAGGCTAAAAGCTTTAATAACAAAATGTGTCGTGTGCAGAGGCAGCAGAAAAGGAAAATGGCTTTTAAACTTTTAATAAGTTCATGCTAACATAACACAGTATGAAGGCAAAGCCCATCTACATGACAAGGCTGTAGCTCACGATAGAGAGCAGATTGAGAAAAACATTGATCGTACAAACAGACAATTCAGGCTACAGGTGGATAAAAGCTATGCGACTAGGACAGAGCCTGAGGAAGAAATAGAGGATTTGTTGGACGTACGTCCATCTCCCCCTTATGCCCCACAACGTATATACCCTGCAATTTCTGTGGCCCCTACTACAGCCCCAGTAACTTCGGCACCTGTAGTATCTGCTTCCTCTGCCCCTCTGGGACCTGCTTCTACGGTTTCCCCTTCCACCTTCGAATTGGCCACCCTGCTACCTGAGGCGTCGCCCACCTCTAAATTGCCCCTCGGTGATTCTGACCCATCAAACTGTAGCATGGGTCTTGCAGTCCTCGAGTACAACCCCGACTCTAACTTATGCCACTTCCTCCCATGTTCCAGGGGAAGTTAGCCCCCGGCGGTTGTTCACTCGATCATCCGTAGGACCAGCTGAGAAACGGTGGTCATAGACCAGGCATCCCAATGGATGCGGAATGCTATTTATACTATAATGGATGTATGGAGCACTATTAAAGATTATGAGCCTTTTATGCAACAGCTCACCTTAGAGCATATGGCTACCCATCTGATTTTCTTATGGAAACAGTGTTTTGCAGATGGATGGGCCCCTCAAGTATTATACGACATTTTGGACAGAGCCCATAGGTTCGAATTAGGACTGGAAGATGTATTCAAGAATGTTGAGACTGGTACGATACAGGGAGCGAGTGCATATGAAATGTCCGAATTGGGATTCCCAGCACCCAATGAGGGAAGTTCATCCTAAATATCATCCTGAGATACCAGAATTAAGGGATAATCAGAATCAAGTAACCAGGGCTCGTGTAGAGCTGCGATTCCAGGAACAGTGGGTTTATACCCCTTGGAAAAGGAGTAAGGTTCACTCTCTAAAGTCGCAACTCCCCGAACCCCATAAAAACTCTACAGCATATTATAAAGAACTTACTGAGGCAGCTTCTTCGGCTGTTATGACCCTAGCTGACATTGAGTTATTTTTCGGTCTACTAGTCCCTGTTGACGTATGGCATCAGGTGCATGACAAGTATCATGCCACGGAATTGGGAGGGACATGGGAGCAGTTTAAGGAACGGGACAAGGATCGGAAACCTGGAGATAAACCTAGGGCAGAAATATTAGCTTTACCGGGTCGGATCATTACCTATGTGCACTCCCTGATCCCGCCTCGTAAGGTAGACTGGGATAAATTGACAGCGTGTAAATAGAAAAAGGACGAGAGTGTGTCAGATTCCTTCACCAGGTTCATGGGTGTATTTATTGATTTTAGTGGGCAAGATCTATCAGTGGAAAGCGGTATACGGTTGTTTGTTGATAGGTTTGTCACAAACTTGTCACCGGAGATCTCTGCACGGCTACAAGCTGCTGAGAGTACTTGGACCACTTCCACCCCTTCAGTTATACTAAGTATGGCTCAGTATTACGAACATAGAGAAAATGAGAGTAAAGACAAATCAGAGAAGAAAACGAAAGACTTTAAAACGCGAGTATTGCTGCAGCAGGTTATTAGAGGACAAAGCAGTGGAAGAGGCGGTAGAGGTTCCTTCCCGAGAAGGGTGGGCACTGGACGGGGAGGAGGTCCAGCGGCTGTGTTGAATAGAATTGAATTGAATTGAATTGAATTGAAAGGATTCTTGTATAGCGCATGGCTACCCGGAGGCATCCCAGCGCTTGCAGCTACGAAAGGAGGAAGTTGAAGAAGGACAAGGTCAGGTTTCATTATTTTGTAGAAAAGAGCCAAGTTTTTAATTTCTTACGAAAGAAAAGATGGTTGGGCTCCTGTCGAAGCGGGAGGGGCATGGAGTTCCAGTACCTTGAGGTGTTGTAGGAGAAGAGGCGACCACCCGTACGAGCTTTATTGATTCTGCTGACTTGTGCCAGGTTAAGCTCGTTGGAACGGAGATTTCTGGGGGTTCTGTGTGGTTTAATCAGATTGACAAGAATGGGGGGCCTTTACCCTGAAGATTTTTATGAGCTATACCCTTGAAATGTACCCGTTCCTGTATGGGTAACCAGTGAAATGATTTCAACGCTGGTTTGGCTGAGGAGCGGTGGTTGGTGCTCATCAGCAATCTAGCGGCGGAGTTTTGTACCACCTGTAATTTCTGGATTACAAAGACTGGGGCTCCTAGGTAGAGCGCATTCTCGTAATCGAGCCTCGACAAGATCATGGCTTGGAGCACGATTTTTCTGGCTCTGTCGGGCAGTTGAGGGAGGATTTTACGGATGGATTTGAGCAAGCAGAAGCAGGTGGCCGCAGTTTTTCTGGCTTGTACTTTGAAGGTAAGATCATTGTCTAGCCAAAAACCCAGGCTCTTGATCACGCTTCTGGGAGTTGGGCTAGCGCCCATAGAAGATGGCCATAGCGTGGGGGAGTTGAATGATACATTTCTGCCCAATAACATCAATTCGGTCTTTTGGTTATTGAGTTTTAGCTGGGACAAGCCCATCCACCTTGATACCTCCTCCAGACAGTCACTCAGACTGAGTGTCGTCAGCATAGCTGACCAATTCAATTCAATTCAATTCAAATAAAGCTTTATTCGATTTTTACGAGGAAAATCATAAAAGCAGATATGATACAGCATAAAAATGAGTACGGATTTCAATCATAAAACATACAACATACACATAGAGATTTAAAAATTAAGTTTGTGCATACTATGGCTGGCGGGGAACGGAAGACAGTTAGTTCATAGACACTCTACACCTTACTGCGAATTTCAAAAAGCTAGCAGCTGCATTGATTGAAAGTTCATCTTCAAGCATGTATAGCTTAAGTAAGGCTGGCCTGCACTGTCTTAAGCCCCAGAGTTTAAAAAGTGGGAGAAGATATTTCCTTCTACCCCAGTCATAAAATTTGCAGAATAAAATAACGTGAATGTTGGATTGCTTGGAAACATTGTCACAAGGACAGACCACCAGGGTAGTCGACCAATCGTTTACGGTGGGAAATGTTAGTAGACGGAAGAAACAATCCACCCTCATCCTTGTTAGCAACATTCTCGTATAGATTGTAATAATCGGAGAAAGGTAAGATGGGATGCCAGCATCGTAAAGTAAGAGGTTGTGATTGGCAATCGATAGTTTGTTACCTTCAAGATAAGAACGTCTGTCTGAAAGTAAGCCTAAACAACGAGCCTTGAGGTCCTTTTTAGAGATCTTTTGACACATTGTGGGGTTAATGTACATATCGGCTAGGTCCAGTGAGGTTAAAGATTTCTGTACATAGGCGAGCCAGGGTATTTTTCTGGAGTTAGTTAAGGCCATACAATCCTTAATTATGTCTTGGTTTAACACCGTTTTTCCAGAGGACCATACTTTATGCCATAGCAGTATTGGTGCAATTTTGATTGTGTCCGAGATGTATACTCGTGCTAACTCATTATGGCAGACTGTGGTTGAAATGGTCCGAGGAACAGCCAGCAAAAATCTTAAGAATGCATTCTCGCTGGTTTGGATCTCTCCACAGTCCGTCAGGCCCCAAATACCTGCTCCATATGTTGCGGTAGAAACGCATTTGGCGGCAAATATGTCCAACAAAATCCTAACTGGTTTCCCACCTAGTTTAGTCGCAAATTTCTTCAGGGCTCCAATTTGTCTAATAAAAGCCAAATTTCGGGTGTGTACGGCGTTCTTCCATGTGCCAGTGTTACTGAAAAGTATACCCAGGTAGGTGAAGGTTTTTGTGAGGCTGATTTTGGTTGCATCAATAAACGTATTGCAAGAGGTGTTCTTTTTATTACTGCAACACATTGTGAAAGTTTTACTTACATTGATCTTAAGGCCTCTCGAGCCCATAAAGGTAGAAAAGGCAGTTAACGCTTTTTGAAGCCCTAATTGGGTCCTGGACATGATAACAGCGTCGTCCGCGTATAGAAGGATTGGAACCATAAGGCCATTTATTTTTGGATAGTCAACATCTAGTTTGGCCAGGCAATCGGCGACGCTGTTAATGTACAAATTAAAAAGAAAGGGGGCAAGGATGCAGCCCTGCCTGACCCCCTTTTTTATAGGGAACTTGTTCGTGCAAGCTCCATCCTTCCCGTAGCGGACCTTGGCCCCAGCTCCTCGATAGAGTTCTTTTATGAAAGCTAAGATGTTAGGGTCAACGCCCATATTAATGAGGGTAGACCATAGTAAGCTGTGGTTGAGGCAATCAAAAGCAGAGCTTAAGTCCACGAAAGTCATGTATATATTGCCTCTTTTTGCCAACACGTATTTGTCGATGATCAGAGCTAGATTTAAGCATTGTTCCACTGTCCCGAGGCCAGAAACGAATCCATATTGGAATTTCGACAAAATGTTATTTTCCTGTGCCCATGTTTGCAGTTGGTTCAACAGGACTCTCCCGGCCACCTTCATCATGGAGTCCAGTAAGGAAATTGGTCTATAACATTTTGGGTCCGTTCTTTCGCCTTTTTTAAAAATGGGTATTATGATCGCTTCTTGCCATGTTGCAGGGAATCCTTTACGGGCATAAGAGTTAAGAACGTTTGTAAGAATAGGTGCCCATAATTGAATGTTGTCTTTAAATAGGTCTATGGGGATTCCATCCGGGCCGGGCGCTTTGGCATTAGAACTTTCAAGGATGGCCAGTTCCACTTCTGAGTAATTAAAGTAGATGGATAGTGGAAACGGCTCCGGATTATTAATTTGCGATTCATTGCTCTCCATTGGTAGAGTTACAAGGTTAAGTGGTTGAATCCGGTCATCTAGTTTGTACAGTTCGGTAAAGTGATTTATCCATACTTCTTCCGTGATGGCAATTTCTATGCGGTCAGTTGACCTGTCGCTAAAAAAAGGGGCGTTGACCTCCCCCCAGAATGCCGTATTGTCTCTTAAGGTGCTAGCTTTCAACAGAGCTTCCCAGGCCGCAGTTTTCAGTTCCTTTTTTCTGTTCTTGATTGCCTGTTTGTAAGCGGCACGGGCAGATCTAATTTCCACCTGGTTTTTTGGTGTTTTATTAAGGGTGGCCTTCAAGATGTTATGAGTGTTTGAACACTCGTGGTCAAACCAACCATGGCTCTTGGAAGCATTGCTTTTGTTATTATTTCTGGTCAAATTTTTTCTAATTTGCGAGGCGATTTGGTCAAAGGCGAAAATAATTTCTTGAGGGTTGGGAGGGAGTTCTAAGCAAGTCCGAAAAAGATCAGGAGCAGTTTTGATCAGATTTTCAAGAAATTTCGAGGTGTCAATTTTAGCCCATTTTATAGTGTATCCGTTTCTTGATGAAAGAGAAATGGTATGTGAGAAAATGATTTTCCGTGTTACACCTGGACTTAGTACCACTGGAGGGGGAATATATTTTGACACTGATGGGATAGTGATCGCTCAGAACCAGCTCCTCTCTATTGAATTCTAGGGCATCGCCATGATGGCTGTTAGACAAGAGGAAGAAATCTATTGTCGTGAGCGAACCCCTTCCATGAAATGTGGGTAGAAAGTCGGTCGGGGGCACCGTTAAATCGTTAAAAAAGCCCAGATCCCACTCATGTAATAGGTTGTTCAATTGGGATCCCATTGCTGAATGTTCAAAATGGGTAGTATGTTCTCCATTTGGGGCTCTTTGATCACAAACCCTGGTTCCACTGTATGGGCATAGGTGGCAGTTAAAATCACCTAGTATGATCAAGCGCCTGTCTAAGGAGAACCCTCCCATACCCTTCTTTATGAGTTTAGAAAGAAACTCTATAAATTTAGATTGGTCATCTCTCTGTACGCTGTTGTATAAATTTATAATGAGAGAACTGACTGCCTTTTTCCCAGACATTTTGAAGGCCTGTAGTAAGCGACCAAAAGACTTTGAGCTACAGTCAGTTAAAGGGAGTTCGACGCGTTCAAATGATACGTTTAATCTGTTTGAAACGTACAAACAAAGACCTCCCGAGGGCCTACCTCTGCATGACTGAATAGATGGAGTGAAGTGTGTACTATAGCCATCCAAGTTTATAGGTGTCAGGTCCCAACATTCCTGAAACGCCAATATGTCAAAGGTATTTATGTAGTTCAGGAAGGTTGGGTCCTTTATTTTATTTGAGAGACCAGCTATGTTCCAAGATAAAATTGAGAAATATTGATCATCAACAGGATGCGTTGAAGAGCAATATGGGAGATTCAAGACAGGGGTTAGGGGTAGAAAGGGAATCTGAGAGTCATCAGTTTGTACACTTCCCGGCCCAAAGTGGCCGTGTGGCAGAGCCAGGTTGGAAGAATCCACAATGGGTTGAGCTGGAGCAAGTTTCCCATGCTTCCTTGGAGATATCCCTGGGCTGACAGGAGGCGGGGGGGTTATAGGCTTGTTGTTAATAGATAGTTGGTTGTCTAATGGTCAGTCAACCATTTCTAGGGTTGAAAAATAGTTACTAGTTGGAGCCCCTCTCCACCCCTCTGTATATGGTTGATCTCTTCTTGGATTCCAGGGATAATGTTCCCAATCCCTCCTCCTGTTACGCGTTTCGACTTGGGTCCAGCTCCAGCCTGGGGATTGATCCCAACTTGGAAGGAAATCTTGTTCACGGGGGTACCTCGGTGGATAAAAGAAGGACAGACGGGTAGTGTCTATACTTCCCTTTCTCTCCAAGGTTGACCAAGAACAAATGTGGCTGACTGTCTCTGGATTATCAAAATTGATAATAATGCAGTCCCCCTTTATTCTTTTCCTTGTTTCCCCAATCCAAGGGACTCTTCGTACCATGGATAGTCTACTTTTACAATGTGAAGGAAGGGGTCTATTAGTCTGGAGCCACTGCATAACTTTATTTTTCAGTGACCAGGTGGATTCACTCACATGTTCTGCTAATTCTGGTACCCCCGTGAGGATCACAGTATAGGGGCTTGCTTCTGGGGGAAGATGAACTGGTCTCTTTGTACTAACTGGTTTGCTGGGTGCATCAGCAGCCTGTTGATTGATCAAGGGTTTAGGCGAAGGGGGCTTTGAGTTCGTTCTGGTAGGGTCAGCAGTTGTTAGTGGCTTTTTATGTACTTGTTTGGTGGTGCCCTTGGTGGTACCTGTAGGAATTGCTTGTATAATAATTGGGGTTTTTGGTTTTTTTCCTGTGGGTAAGGGGGTTTTATGTATTGTGGGTTGGGGCGCAGATTTTTGTACGGCAACTGCTCTAACATGATTGACAGTCGTAGGGACTGGTAGAGCCAGGGTGGTAGTGGGAGGTTTAAGATGGCTAGTGTGGTTGACTAATCTGGCAAGCTGCTTCTCGATATTGTTAAGAGTTCGCTCTATTGGAAGTAGTTGAGATTTTATGAGGTCCTTGATTAAGTCAAACACTTGTGCGTTAAGCTCAGGGTGGTTAGTATTTGCAGTGTCGTGACCCCTATGAGCCTCATCCAACGATGCGGCCAGGACAGAGGAGTCATCCACATTAGCGGGCAATGAATGTCTTGTGTTATTTTGGAGGTTGGTACGAGGAGATTTTTTTGACCTAGTACGCTTCGGTGGGCAGTGCTGCTTAGACTTGGGTATCGGCCTTGTACTAGCTTGTTTGGGAAAGGCACCCTCCTTAGGCGCCTTCTCAGTTTTTGTGGGGGAGGCTACTACTAATGGTAGCGACACTATCAAAGGTTGCGACTCTGTTAAAGTTAACGGTGAGTTTTGAGTGGGGCTAATCACCAGGGTAGGTGTTTTCTCCAAATCATCCATAGAGGCTTCCCCTAGAGAAAGATGAGTGACAGATAAGGCGACGCTCATAGGGATAGTATGAAGTTCTGCGCGAGTTTCTTGCAGTAATGGGACGTTAATTTCCTGGTGGGTAGGTGTTTTAGCTAAGGCCAGAAGGCCCATGGAGGATCTTCGTGCTGCAGCAAGGTCCTGGGAAACACGTCTTTCAAGCAATACAATCCCCTGGTTAATAGCGTCATTAGCTTTTGTAATGAATTGATCAATTGGGCCAGTTACTTGACCCACTCCTTGGGCCGTCTTGTTCCTCATGGCCCTGGTAGTCATAATGGCAGTGTAGCACACGTAGGTTGATAAGTAATCAATGTGATAGTAAAGTGCATCCCATATAAGTTGTAATTATCAATGGGCAGATGACGATGAAGAAAGAGAGATGGCCCAGACCAGACTTGCCCAGGCTCGAACAGGCTTAAACGGGCCCGCCCTTGGCCCGGGCTTCGCCCGGGCGTCGACCCGCGCGCGTCCCGCGATGCGCGTTGGCGACCTTGCTTAAAAACAGTAAAAGGTGAAATGGGGCGGGTCACTGGGAGGGGGCGCGGCCCGCACGGGAAGAGGAAACAGCTGGTGGTGATTACGCTGTACCTCGCAGTCCCGGGGCCGCGCCTCTCGCCTCCTGGTGAAACTCCGTCCTCCTCGGGCACTGTTAGTAGTTTTTAACAAGGGCTACTCCTGTAGCGGTGATCTGGCAAAGACCTGGACACGATGAAAACCTCTGTAGCGAGCGGCTCCCGCGAAGCGGGGGCCGCGAGAGGTTAAGAGCACTTCAATAGGGGCGGGGCACTGGGAGGGGGCGCGGCCCGCACGGGAAGAGGAAACAGCTGGTGGTGATTACGCTGTACCTCGCAGTCCCGGGGCCGCGCCTCTCGCCTCCACTGCGGCCGCGCTGGTGAAACTCCGTCCTCCTCGGGCACTGTAAGTAGTTTTTAACAAGGGCTACTCCTGTAGCGGTGATCTGGCAAAGACCTGGACACGATGAAAACCTCTGTAGCGAGCGGCAATTCAATTCCGTAGGGGGCCACAATCTTAGCTAAAGGGGACATGTACACATTAAAAAGTGTGGGGCTAAGGGAAGAGCCCTGTGGCACCCCACACTGCAGGGGCAATGGCGCGGAGTGACAGTCTCCTTCAAATACTTTGAAATATCTCTCAGAGAGGAAGGATTCCAGCCAGGTGAGTCGGAGAAGAATTACTTCGATAACCCACAGGGGAGGAAGTCAGTTTGCAGAATCAGATGGGTATGGATACGCATAGGATAGCCATGGATAGAGTGGGGGCCAGGTATCAGTACCCGTAGATCAGCGAGGACCTTATGTGAGAGGGCAACTGATGGGAACTTCTGAAAACTTTTTAGTTGATATGGGTGCAATGAATCGTTCTATTGCTCGTTTACTGGTCCGAGGGGCTGCTCTGTTGGGGCGGAATAATGTTTCAGTGGGATTTTCTGGAACCCCGGTGGTGAGCCCCATTTCTTAGCCTAGTCCATTTACAATCGGTCCAATCACAGTAGACTCTCCATTCTTGCTTACTTCGCATTGGATTTACTAAAGAAGCTGCATGCAAAGATTCATTGTTCCCCTGATGGTGTTTATTTAACAATACAATCCCCTGGTAAACATACTTTGCAATGTTTCGCTAAAAATGAACCTCTTCCCCGGAATTTGCTGGCATTCCATCGTCCCTATGGGCAACTGGAGATACGGATGTCGGATTATTACAAATTCCGCCTGTTTCCATTACTCTGAAACCGTATGTTCGTTTACCACGTATACCCCAGTACAAAATTTCACGGGCTGGTGAATAGGCTCTGCTTGCTATTATCCATGACCTTATTGATAAGAGTGTAGTGGAAGAGACAGCTGCCAATACTTGCAATAGCCCCATATTACCGATTTTGAAGAAGGACCCTCTTGACAGTGACCCTGATCACAAAGATACTTACCGTTTTGTAATTGATTTGCGAGAGATTAACAAGATAGTGGTACCTCAGTATCCTGTGGTCCCCGACATTACTACCATCCTTACTATGATCCTTCTCACTGCTAAATATTTTTCCGTCATGGATTTGAAGAATGCTTTCTTTAGCATTCCGAGTCATCCTGATAGCCGTCATATTTTCAGCTTCTCATTATCTGGGCGTAGCTTCAGATTTTGCCGCGCTCCCCAGGGGTATACTGAGAGTCCCAGCATTTATAGTCAGGCACTGAAAGCTGTATTGGAGGAGGTAACATTGCCCACTGGGAATGTGCTTCTCCAGTATGTAGATGATTTGTTGGTGGTTTCCGATACTGAGGATGGCTGCAAGAAAGCCACTGTTAAGTTGTTGTTCCATTTGGCAGCCAATGGTAATAAAGTATCCCTTTCGAAATTCCAATATTGTCGACAGGAGGTGACCTATCTTGGTCATCTACTGTCGAAAAAGGGGAGGAGACTAACCCCGGAACGTATAACCACTATCTCTAAATTGTCTGTACCTCGTACTTAGCGTGATGTTCGTGCATTTCTTGGCATAACCTCTTACTGTCGCCAATGGATTCCTAAATTTTCCCTTCTTGATAAACCTCTTCTATACTTAACTACTAAAGTTGTGCATGAACTCCTCCCTTGGACTGATGAGTGCCAAAAAGCCTTTAACTCTTTGAAATCTGCACTTTGCTCTGCACCTGTCTTGGGTACTCCTGACTACCGAAAACCTTTTGTACTCTATGTGCACGAGGTGGACTGTTGTACGCTTTCTGTGTTAACACAAGGATTTGGTGGTAAGCAAAGACCTTGTGCGTATTTCTCGGCAGTGTTGGATAACGTCGCCAGAGCCCTTCCGAGCTGTTTAAGGGCGACCGCTGTAGTAGCGGTCGCCATTTGACAATCGGAGGGGCTCGTTCTGAACACTGACCTCACAGTAATGGTACCGCATGCTGTGGACACATTGTTGAACAAAACAAAGACTCAGCACATTACGAGTGCATGTTTGACTGGATATGAATTGTCTATCCCACGTCTTTCGGTGGCTCGCCTCAGCTCAGCTTAAATGTAACGAGGACAAGTCAGAGATGTTATTTTATGGTAATTTTCCGGCCAATTTCAGGGATCTCATTTGGCCGACTGATTTTCCATGTCCTAGCTCCTGCGGAGGCCCGGCCAAAAACTTGGGGGTATGGTTCGGACAGGACCTCAAGTTCGAAGTCCATTTAAAAAAACTTACTGCGACTTGCTTCGCGACCCTCAAGTCACTCAAGAGGTTTTTTCCGCTTCTCCATAGGGAGGCGAAAGAGACTGTTCTGCGAGCTTTGATTCTGACAAGGCTTGACTATGCCAATGCATTGTTCACTGGCCTCCCCGCATACCTTATAAAAAGATTGCAGATCATTCAGAATGCGGCGGTGCGACTTCTGTTCCACCTCCCGAGAAGAACCAGTGTACAGGCTTATCTTAGAAAGCTTCACTGGCTCCCAGTGGCCCATCGCATTTTGTTTAAATCGTTGGTCCTTGCTTACCGTGCCCTGCACCAACTTGGGCCACAGTATCTGCACAAAAGGTTTACTCTGTATACCCCTCGCCGTGCTCTTCGATCGGCCAATCTGCATTTGATGACTATGCCTAAAGTCAGATATGCTAGACTGGGCGGTCAGTCAATCTCTGTTCAAACAGCTCGGTCATAGAATTCCCTGCCGCTTTCTTTGAGAACAGCATCCACACTGGCGGGATTCAAAAAAGGGCTAAAAACCCATCTATTTAATTTCAGTACTTAATTTCTCCCTTGGATTGGTTCTGGTTAATCTTACATATCGCGCCAGGATACTTTGCAGTAGCAGAGCGCGTTACAAAATATTTGATAACATAACATAACATAACGTTGTTTGCTCACTATATTACAATTAAACGGTGTGCCACTCTGAATCCTGCCACGTTGCTAACCCTCCCTTCGGACAAGAAAAGAATGATGTGCATGATTGTATATTTCGTACCGAAGAAGAAACTAAGGGACGGGTAGATCTGACAGACACTCCCTTATCTGACCCCCAAGGGGAGTTGTATGTGGATGGCTCCTGTTTCAAGTTACCAGATGGCACGACAACAGCTGAGTATGCAATTACAACTCTCCACACTGTAGTTGAGGCTTCTCGAGTGCCCTACCTGTCAGCACAGGTAGCTGAATTAGTAGCCTTACCGTGAGCGTGTGAACTGAGTGAAGGATTAAGAGTAAATATTTACACAGAGAGCCAATACGCCTTTGGCGTGGCTCATAGTTTTGGTCGACTCTGGGCAGAGCGAGGTTTCCTCACTTCCCATGGTCAGACAATACAACACGGCCCCTTGATTATTGACCGCTTTGACACTACCAGAGAAGGTGGCTGTAGTGAAATGCAGAGCCCATAAAGCAGTAACAGACATAGTAGGTGAAGGAAATGCGTTTGCTGACCAGGTAGCAAAGGAAATTGCTAAATCTAAAATGTCCTCAATGCTCCTAACTACCTCTGCCAGGTGGGTGGTGGAAACAGAAATGTTTAATAATACCATAGAGAGTGTCCGAGAAATACAGAAAGAAGCCACCCCTGCTGAATAAGCTCGTTGGGAACAGGAAGTGGGAAGGTTAGACGAAAATAATTGTTGGTTGATTTGACGGAAAAGCAGAGGTGGTTGTTTCCCAATGCGTTGGTTTATGCAGTGGTAACTATGGCACATGGAACAGCACACATTGGAGCGAATGGCATTTGTGCACTTTTAGACCCTGTATGGAATAATCCCAATATTACCAACACTGCTGCTCATTTGGTTCAATACTGCATGATTTGTTCACGGTACAACCCAGGAGGTAGGGAATCAGTCCTTAGTGGGAATTTTGCACCACTATCCTTGTCTTTAGAAGTACTTCAAATGGAGCTGGAGCGAGTGAATAATTTGATGTATGTCCTGGGCGTGGTCTGCGCTTTTAGTAAGTGGGTGGAAGCCTACCCAACCAAGGAGAATACTGCCTAAGCTATGGCGAAAGTCTTGATAAAATAATTATTCCCACGATATGGATTGCCCCGGGTGATCTGGACAGATAACGGGGTACACTTTAATTCAGAGCTTGTCACGCATGTTTGTAACGGCTTACAGATTAAAAAGAAATGTCACGCAGCTCGACATCCACAGTCCGCAGGACTAGTTGAGAAATATAATGGAACTTTGAAATTGAAATTGGCAAAAATTCAAGAGAGTCCTGGGCTGAAATGGCCTGATGCCCTGCCCCTGGCTTTAATGTCATTACGAGGGACCCCACACTCTTGAGCTGGTATGTAGCCTTATGAAGTTGTTTTTGGACGACCAGCTAATGTTTGGGGTGTTCCAAGACCCAGATCGTTTTGTCATATTGATTATCCTATGATGACAGATTACCTGTATGCTTTGACTAAAGATTTACGTTCCATTCATCAACAGGTCTCAGCAGTACTTCAGCCGCTGCCAGAGGGCCCCGGACATCGTTTGGAGCCTGGACAGTGGGACCTGATTCGGAACTACCAACAGAAATCTAGTTTGGACCCTCGATGGTCCAAACCATACTAGATCCTTTTGGCCACGCGGACGGCGGTGAAGGTGGATGACAAGCGACAGTGGATTCATGTTTCCCATGTGAAACGACTGCCCCTCCTGCTTCCTTATGATCAGCAGAACCAGGAATAAATTCTGACCCAAGAGGGTGAGCGAGCCCCCAGCTTTGTCTCTTTCTATGACGTCCTGGAATCTGGTGAAGGGCAAGAGGAAGGAGCATCAGTTTCGGAAAAGGTTTTGTCATCTGAACCAGCGATTGCCTCTGAATCTGTTGATGTGGCTGCTGAACGAGAGGCACATGATATCTCTATTGCAACAGATGCATCTCCTTCTGTTCTGTTCCCTGATCAGGAGAAGCCTGGCCAACTTTGATATAACTTGGTTCCCAGAAAACAACACGGTACCCCAGGTGAAGATGCTAGGAGATAGGGAGAGACTTGAGTTACAGGGTTGATTAGAAACCTTTCTGGGGTGCTGAGCGAGACACTGGACTGAACACGTTGAGAGATTGGAACTTTGCGTATTGCTCTGTTCAGAATGAAAGACTGATCATCCATTCGGGCCCAGGTTGTTTCAACGAAAGCATTTGTTTCAAGTTTCTTTTTGTGATGAATGATAGGAGCCTGCCTGTAAGGCTCTAGACGGACACACGAAAGAAGAAACCCTCTGGCAGATTGGACTGCGTAGCCCGAGTTTAGTTGGATGGACTTTTAGCTAGTATGTATCCCTTTACCCATTTTGTTCCCGAGGAGGAACGTCCTCTTGCACCTCGTTATTGTCATACTAATGTGCCCATTTTCTCTACTTGGGCCCTGCTTGTAAAAATAGCTTTTGTGGTTACAGTTGCAATACTGCTAATAATATTGATGGGTGTGTTTGTTTATTTGGAATTTCATTTTCCTATGCATAATGTCCTGGGGACAACAACTCCGCCTCCAGAGCATTTATTCCATACATTGACTCCGCACAAGGAAAGGCACCGCCAAACTTACAGCAAAAAGGTTTTTATTGAAATGCTTCATCAAACGCATAATGCTACGAATACTACCAACTGTTGGGTCTGTGGTCTTCTGCCCTCTGTAATGCACAAACACGATTTATTCATTTCTCTGCCATTATCGTATCTAGGAAGTTGTGAAGCCTGGTTTAAATTGTTATCTATGATGTACATGCATTATACGGTAGATGCTAAACGATACTCTGAGAAGGACTACGAGATGATATTGGCATACATAGAAAAGCACCAAAGGTTTGACCCACAGGGAAACAAAGGGGAGGGATCACTAGATCCAAATGCCTGTATGAATGTATACACCGAGTATGAAAATGTTACCTGGTTGATAAATGAAATATTAGACTTTGCAGAATTTAATTTCACTCAGTATTTTCGGCAGTTTCAGGAAATAAATGTTACAGACGACAAAGCAATTCCAGTGCCCATCTTGAACAGTACTGCTTCCTTTTGTGTCCAGGGAACGGGTCACGTTTTAGTAGGAGGAAGTAGATGTAATCACACTTATCGGCTGCACACCTATAATAGTCCCCCGTTGTTGGGCTGGACGTTGTTATTTATTGTTTCTGCATCCTCCAGTGCATATAGCCCCTTCCAATTTTCATAAGGATCATCAATTAGATAAGCAAAGCTTGTCTCCCGTCAGGCAGGAATGGGAGATAGATACCACCGACACTGACCAAACCGATACCCCTGAACAGCATTTAATTGACATAGCGAAAGGAGCATTTCCCATTTGGGGACCCATTATCACCAGTAAAGAAGTAAGGCGTCTGTCCAGAGTAGTGGAATGTTAAATCTACCCTTTGCACCTCGGATATGATCGATGACGTCTCTGCCATAAACCTATAATATTATGACTTATTAGGTGACAGTATTTCACCCAGGGAGGATTTGCGCCCAGGTTTTGCCCTGGCACCAGTAAGGAGGAACTACTTCGATACACTCTCGAAAATATAGAGATGCGTTTACACGTGGCTGTACAATATAAATTATGAAAGAGAGTGTTTAGAAGGAAGACAGAGTTCCTCCAGCCCCACAAGAGAAGGCCTTTAGGATACGGTGTTGTTGTGAAATGGTGTCCTGGTGGGAACTTGGCGCGCTAATCCTTTACAGATGCTGGAGGGAAAACTCTGATGTAATAGCAGGAAAACAAGAAGCAGGGTTCCTGTGCCTGGTGTCTCCATCAACCAGGCACTACAGGGGAGTGTGCCATGTGACGTATGCAGCCAGTGGGGTGCTTCCAGGGAACATAGAAACTGGGTTCAAAGGGCCAAAGGTCACGGGGACCAGGAGGGCTTTCCTGAGATCTTGCAAAGGAGGTCTCCGTTCCCTACTATGCCTTGCCCAATGAGTTTTGGAAAGGTTTATTCTCTTAAACTATTTCCTCTTTCAACATCTCTTCCTGCGGTTCTATTTTAGGTGGAAGCCTACCCGACAGCGCAGCTCCCTTATTTTAAAAGACATCTTGGGGACAATTTGAAAGCTTTCCTGGGAATGAGTTGCGCCCATTGCTTACCATTGGCTTTGTGCCCAGCCTGTTTACCACTATTCTGACTGGCTTCTTGTACGGTGCGACAATTATTTTTGGCGCCCCCAAAATTCATGACCTCCTCGGATTCGCTCCCTAAAACCGGGCAAAAGTGACCTCATCTCTCCAGTCATAAGTTATTGCTAAATACAGTGCCCCGCCCCCCTGAGGTCAGCGCCCCCGTTACAGGTCGGCGCCCAGTGCGGCCACACCAGTCGCACTGCTCTAAACACTTCCGGGTTGTGGACGCCAGTAGCGCGAGGGCGATTCAGCCGAAGGATTACGTGACACACGTACCCGTGTTCACGTCTTGTGTTGATCAGGATAATATAATTTCCATTGGATTTATATGGATTTGATTGATAATTTGGAGCGACAGGAGCAAATAGTGGCCCTTGGAAATCTATGACTTAAGAATATCGGAGACTAACAATTTCGTGATCATACTTCATAAAGTTACCCTTCCGGGTTGGAACTATCACCGGAAATAGGCCTATGCATTGATTTCTCAGCTTTCAAGCCCCGAGGAGTTGTAGTGTCTGTTTATATACAGTGCTACAACGAAACACGTGTTGGCTGGCTGTATATAAATTTCCTATTTTGATGACCAAATAAAAGGAGAGACACACGAACCTCCAAAGAAAACGTCGCTGGACAAGAATTTCTTTTCTTCTCTTTTTTTGTGCTAATTAAATTAATTGACACATTGATGTTGTAATTGACTTAGAGTGCGCAGGATTTTGTATTTTATGTTGTAAGGGTGCAATTGTTGCGCTCTAATTGAGTTTTTTTTTAAGGGTCTCCCCTCCCTGCTTGCACCATTACTCCTGAGAAATTCGGATTACGTTTATTCTGCTAGAGCGCCTATAGAACCCGTGCACTTAAAACCCTCTCTGTTGATAGGTCTGTGCGCTGTGTCTGTAGCCTGGGGATCAGGTCTGTGGACTAGTCATGGGGTGATATCTGCGGACTGGGTGCAGGGCCATATCTGCGGACTGGGCGTGGGGTCTGTCTCCAGGGGGTGAGGTATGTGGACTAGTCGCGGGGTCTGTAGCCGGGAGATGAGGTCTGCTGACTAGGCGCAATGGGCCCGATTCACAGACCTAACTTAAGACAAAATCCTAAACTTACTACTTTTGGTTTTTACAGAAGTTAGGATTTTGTCTTAAGTTTGTCTTAAGACAGACTTAAGACAGACTTAAGTTAGGATTTTGTCTTAAGTTTGTCTTAAGTCTGTCTTAAGTTTGTCTTAAGACAACATTATAACTTCTGTAAATACCAAAAGTAGTACAATTAGGATTTTGTCTTAAGTTAGTTCTGTGAATCGGGCCCAGTGTCTGTAGCCTGGGGGTAAGGTCTGCTGACTTGGCGCGGTGTCTGTAGCCTGGGGGTGAGGTCTGCTGACTGGGCGCAGGGTCTGTAGCCTGGGGTGGACTAGGCGCAGGATCTGTACTAAGCCGGCTGCGTTTGGGGGGTCTGTGGACTGGTGGTTGGGGTCCGTGGATTTGCTCTTGATCTTTACTCTTTAGGCTGAGGTGTGCAGTCTGCACGCAGGTCTGTAAAAGGAGCTCTGCTTTAATAAACTTGGCTCGGAGTGTGTATGTAGGCTGGTCTGTTGACGGGGGCTTGGGTGAGTAGACGTGAGAGTGGGTCTGTAGACTGGACCCTGGTCTGTCGAGTGGGCGTTGGATTCACGAGCTGGGCTCTGAGTTGGTAGTCTGGTCCCTGGTGCTTACAGTAGGCAGTGGGTCTGGAGAGTGGTTGTGTAGACTGGCCATTGGGATTGCAGGTTGTGCCGGTCTGTATCCTGGGCATTGCAGGCATCCTTCAACCCTTAAACTGGGTCCTGGGTCCTTAGAGTGGGCGTTGGGTCTGTAGACGGGACGCGATGGACAGACTGAGCACGGGGCTCCTGGAATGGGCACTGCATTTACAGACTCAGGACTGAGTTCATAGAGAGGCTGCTGGGTCTGTAAACTGGGCACTGGGTGTGCAGAGCGGGCGCTGGGAGTGGCACAGGTGTAACTCAGGGCAAACGGTACACTGAGGTTCATTGAGCCACATGTGTGTGGGTGGCTCTGTGTGTGTGGGGGCTCGGTGTGTGGCTCTGTGTGTGTGTGTGGCTCTGTGTGTGTGGCTCTGTGTGTGTGTGGCTGTGTGTGTGTGTGGCTCTGTGTGTGTGTGTGGCTCTGTGTGTGTGTGTGGCTCTGTGTGTGTGTGGCTCTGTGTGTGGCTCTGTGTGTGTGTGGCTCTGTGTGTGTGTGGCTGTGTGTGTGTGTGGCTCTGTGTGTGGCTCTGTGTGTGTGTGGCTCTGTGTGTGTGTGGCTCTGTGTGTGGCTCTGCGTGTGTGTGGCTCTGTGTGTGTGGGGGGCTCTGTGCGGGTGTGGGTCTGTGTGTTTGCGAGAGATTAAGCTATTGGCATTGTAAATGACAAGTCCATTTATTTATCTGTTTCCAAAACCAACACATAAATGAAAATGTTGCCATTTACAATGCCAATAGCTCTAACTTTTGCAAAGGCGAGACCGTTACATTGTAAATGCTTGTTTTATTTACTTTCACAGTGCAGTCATTTTCACTATAGCGGCCGCACTCTTTTCTTTATTTACTTTCACAGTGCGGTCTGCTTTAAGTATAGCGGCTCTGCTCCTTAATTTAGGTTGCCAGCACAGTCCACGGCTGCGCTCCTTTCTTTATATGTTTTGCCACGGTGGTCCGCTTTAACTACAGTAGCCGCCATCTTTTGTTTTTATCGGAGTACTAGTCATGCCTGGAGTGGGGAGGCGCGCATTTTACACATAAAGGCGTGCAGCCGCCATTGGCTAGTGCTCCGTACTCCCTTATCTCCCGGATCTCCCATGTCGTGCCCAACACCATCTCATCCATCTCACTTGCCCGCCCCCAACACTCCTCCGAGGTCAAGGTCCAGAGTTTAAGCTATTGCAAATGCGAGACCTATTGCATTGCAAATGCTTGTTTTTCTTTTTAATGAGGCACTCCTCTAGACTACATGGGTCTTCAGTTGTCCCCTTTGCAGGGGCGGAGCTACCAGTGGTGCAGCCGGTGCAATGGAGGTGGCCCCAAGGTGGGAGGGGACCCAATTGCAACAGTCCCTTTAGCCCTGAGAGGCCAACCTAATAACTATGCTGGAGTCCTGAAGTTGAAGGAGCATTAAAGATTCATTTACATTTTGTTTTCATCTTGGAACATTTGCAGTGTGTTCAAAGATAGAGGTCAAATGTCAGTCTAGTCATCTGACAAACTGCTGTGTTTTTAACATGGTAACTGGTGTTTATTTTTCTTTTACTTATTGCAAAGTGTGGGGATTTTTTTGAAGAGGACTACCTGTAAATGTAGCTGGTGTGAAATGAAAGGCCATGGGATGTCATTTTCTTCTTACACACAACAAAATTTAAATACCTATAAACAAACTGTTCAAATATTCTAAAGTAAATAAGCAGGAAAGCACCAATGAAGCATGTTTTTTCCAATGCTAAATTGTGGTGGAAAAAAAGATTTTAAGAGGGTCAAATTAAGACACTTTACTTGGTGATGTGCAAAAGACAAATATTCACTGATACATTATTGTTTGTGCGCTATATAGGTTTATCAGAAAAGTTGTATGTCTCTGCGAATTTAGTGGTCATTTCAGTGGAAACTGTGCTGTGTGTAAATGACAGGGGCTACCACAACATGCTTTAGCAATATATTTGTGACAGTGTGTTCCTAAATAAATAATAATAATAATAATATGAAATACCAGCTAAACGTTGCGGGCCCGATTCACAGAACTAACTTAAGACAAAATCCTAAACTTACTACTTTTGGTATTCACAGAAGTTAAGATTTTGTCTTAAGACAAACTTAAGACAGACTTAAGACAAACTTAAGACAAACTCCTAACTTAAGTCTGTCTTAAGTCTGTCTTAAGACAAATTTAAGACAAAATCCTAACTTCTGTGAATACCAAAAGTAGTAAGTTTAGGATTTTGTCTTAAGTTAGTTTTGTGAATCGGGCCCTGCATTCTTACCACTCTCCTGCTGAATGGGCGTGGCTCGTTTGCGACACTTGTTCTTTGTATGATACTTGGATTTTTCAGAATCCCTATGAGTTCAGAGATGTAACATTGATGGCGGCACCCCCAGTCTGAAAACCGACCCAGCATCACTGCCGCCCGGGGCGACAGGAGCGTTGACAGCACTAGGAGCTCGCTGTTAGCTCCGTCCGCTTCCTTCAGCCGAAGGAGACAAACTCCGAGCAGCATAATCTACCGAAGCACCCGCGAGGGCACTGCGAAGGGCTCATTGCATGCGCACTTAGGGCCTCATTTACAAGGCCCCTGCGCCATGGGAACGTCATTTTAGTGACGGTCCGGTGGCGCACACTGCAGGGCCATATCTGCGAGGCCACGTAAAGCCACCCTGCGTGGCTTTTCATGGCCTTGACTGAGGCAACGCAGCGCAAGTTGCTGCTTTGACTCACCCTGCAATAGGGAGGCATGCCATGGTCATTACGGTGGGTGGTCCCACGTAACACCCATGACATTTGACACATTTCCAGATTTATGAGATTTTGTAAACCCTCGCCTGCTCAGGGGAGGCGCAACAAGGAGAAATAACATTGGGCCCGATTCACAGAACTAACTTAAGACAGAATCCTAAACTTACTACTTTTGGTATTCACAGAAGTTAGGATTTTGTCTTAAGTTTGTCTTAAGACAGACTTAAGACAGACTTAAGTTAGGATTTTGTCTTAAGTCTGTCTTAAGTCTGTCTTAAGACAAACTTAAGATAAAATCCTAACTTCTGTGAATACCAAAAGAAGTAAGTTTAGGATTTTGTCTTAAGTTAGTTCTATGAATCAGGCCCAATATTTCTTCTTGTTTTTTCCTCCTTCTATGTGTGCTGCTGAGGAAATCACTCCATTGATTGTTTTTCTGCAGAAAGGTGTTCCTTCCTGCAAAAAAACAATCACCCTTAAAATGCAGACACCCATGCACCGTGACACAAGCGCGTCTGCATTGGCACATGGCACCCATTTGTGCACCAGTGCAGGGGGAAAGGACAGGAATGCGCTGTATCTTATAGATACAGCGCATTCCTGCCCTTTTCTTTTGACATTGGGCAGCGCAGCAGGAAGGCTTGCGCACTGTCCTATGTTAAAAGATTGTAAATGAGACCCTTGATGGCTGAGGAGTGCGCAAGCTCATTTTTGTAAATGCAGAGTGTGCTATTCGGCCCTGGCTGTATGACACCAGCAGAGGACAAAGAATAAGTTATACCCATGCTGCTGCTTGTCTTCTAAAGACAAGACCGTCACAGTAGTCACTGCATTCAGCCTGATGGGCAGAGTGCCGTCTACATGGCCCGCTTGCTGGCATAGTCAAGAACCATGGGCTCAACATTGTCTCCTTCACCGACTAAACCCAGCCCATCCTCTCCGTCCCCAACAAGCCCATAATCGCCAGAAACAACTTCCACGACGGGATGAAGGCTGTCTCCACCTGGATGAGAGACAGCTGCCTCAAGCTCAACTCAGACAAGATCCAAGTCCTCATCCGGGTACCAACACCTCAGCCTGGGAAGACTCCTGCTGGCATGTCGCGTTAAGAACCTGTTGTGTAGTTCCTAATAATCTTCATGTTTAGACAACATGAACTAAGGGATTTGTGTCCAGACGGATTCCAGATACCACCAAAGGATATGTTAGCCTTTAGACCAGCTAGCTCACAGTGCCGCTATAAGCCCCCTAACCTTACCAAGGAGTGAATAGTTTCTGGCAACTATCGAACATAACAACCCTTGATCTTTCCGAGATCGTGGATACAGTATAGTACTTTTCGCTCAATCACTCGTGCTCACTTCTTCTTAGAGAGATATACATAATAAACTATGGGGATGTTTTTCAATAAGCATTTATTGAACCAGGGTCATTCTAGTTTAAAATATGTGTGCTGCAACATCCATTGGAAAGAAACAGATATATACAGTTGCAAGCACCCACAGAGTAAATAAAAAGTAGAATTCTACCACGGTGCTAAAACAGTGAATATATGCAGGCACATAGATACATAGCAAAAATGAAGCGTACTCCTAAGATGCGAACCCTAGCTAAGTGTACATAGTATGTAGTGAACCCAAGAATCCACCTAGTAAAGAGCCAACCCCATTACCTAATGGGAAAGAATGAAGGACCCCGTCTTGGTCTCGAGTTGGACACCCCGCAAGTGATGTCAGACTACTGTGTGCTGGCGGTTCTGTGTGTAGAGACTCCAGTGTCTTGTGTCAGCATGAAAGCTGCTCCTCTGGTTTTCCCAGCAAAGATGTGGTGCTTATATACCTAAAAGGTACCCTTAGGGGGGTCTGCCAAGAATGGTACTATGGGCCTGTCGTTCAAGGATGACAATAGTGGTGACTTTTGTACAGAGTTATTATACTCAAGATGGTAATCCTGCTGTGTGATACTACGAATCCTCATGCATAATAGATGAGGCTATTTTTCAAAGAAAACCACATGACATTTATTCGGCACATAACTAGGTAAAAGGTCAGCAAAAGAACTGTTAGGTAGAGCAAGGTAGGACAAATGTAAGTAAAAGGTCGTGCATCTACCTAGGCCTATATTGGGGTACATTGGGGCTCATAAGAAAACCTCGGCCTCATACTGCCCTCCTCGCTCACGATGACCCGCCAGATCAACGCTGTCTCCTCAGCATGCTTCCACACGCTTCGCCTGCTTCGAAAGATCTTCAGATAGAACCCCACTGAGGCCAGAAATCAGCAGCAGACTCGACTACCACAACACACTCTATGCAGGCGTCACCCAGAAACTCCTCAGGAAACTACAGAATGCGCAAAACACTGCAGGCTGGTCCTCAACATCCCCGCCGCAGCCACATCTCTGAACACCTACAAGAACTCCACTGGCACCATACAGAGCAACAAGCATCACTGCTGCAAGCTTCTAATCCATTGCCCATCTTGAAATGGTGTTCTGGATACTCTTTTTTAACAGTTCCAAGATGGCAGACCAGTGCAAAGCTTTACTTTTTTATTGTATAATTAAAGCATTTGCCCCCCACATTTAATTGCCGTATTTCTTTTATTTTGTTTTTCTTTATTTCGATATTGTTTAATTTCAGTTTATGCTAGAACTACAAAGAAGCCACCTCCATGTTTTTGAGAAGGTAAGTGGAACTTATTTTTATGCCAAGACTCTTCTTCCACAAAGATCAGACTCACATAGGGGCAGATTACAAGCCAGTTGCGCAGCCGGTGCGTCACGTTGCGTGACGCACCAGCGGAGCATCCTGCTGAGGGATAATTACAACCACACGTAAAGCCACCCTGCGTGACTTAACCTGTGCTTGTAAATATCACCCCTTTTCACGCGACATTTTGCGTATTAGGGGCGTGACACGGGTGTTGCTGTGGGTGATCCGACGAAACACCCATGTCCACTGATGCATTTCCAGATTTACGAGGAATCCTAAATATGAAAATGCGTCAGGTGCATAGCGAGGTGCAACTTGGAAAAATGTTTTAATTTCTCCTCGTTTTTTTCCTCTTTCAATGCGTGCTACATTCTACAGCACGCATTGGAAGAGGAAATCACCTGAAATTATTGTTTTTGTGCAGAAAGGTACAATTAATTGCACAAAAACAATCGCCCCACGACGCAGGTATCCTTGCACCATGGTGCAAGGGTGCCTGCACTGGCGCATGGCAGCAGTTTGTGCACCTGCGCAGGGAGAAGCACAGAGATGCGACATATTGTTGTAAATATGTTGCATCCCTGTGCTTTGAAAGTGACTCAGGGCGGTGCAGCCAAATGGTGCTGCGTTAGTTTCTTGTAAATCTGCCCCATAGTTTGCAGTGCTGCTCCAAGTGTGACCGATGGGAGATAGGCAACCTCAGCGGACATTCAAGCTTCGGTGCAGCTTACTTCGAGAGCTTTGAATTGCACTAGTAGACCCACGAACCAGATAATCAACCTGTGTCTCCTATGCCACCGTCTGTCCAAACTCTGCTCCTTCCCATTAAGCAGTGTACCTGTGTGTGAGCAGTGTGGTGGTGTGGTGGTGTGAGTGCAGGATAGCCACCATCTTTTGTGAGTGCCTTGTGAGGGATGTGCCTGTGTGAATGCAGGATTAACATATTTTTATAAGTGCAGAGTAAATGCTCTATAGGTTGAATGTTGTGCCTGTGTGAGTGCAGAGTGAGGCTTATGCCTGTGTGAATGCACCATGAGGCATGTGCCTATGTGAGGGCAGCAGTGTGAGTGTGGGCAGCATGCACATGTTTTTGAGGGGAAGCACTACATAAGAGCCACACCTATTGGCTTTGCTGACGCTTTTTAGGGGTATATCTATGACTTGCAGAAATACAGGGGCATATTAACAAGATGTACGTTACAAAACGCACATCGCACATTTCACTATCGCCGGATTTTTTTGCCGTGTTAGCGCGTTATTATCAACGCGCAACACGTAGGCGATAGTAAATCCTGCGATAGCCGGCGATAGCGAACATTAGCGCGTGAAAACAAGCGTTGTTTTCACGTGCTAATGTGTGCCTTGATAATATGGGGGGGTGGATTCAGCTTTATGATCCACACCCCCATGTTATCAATGCCTAACACCTGGTCAGAGCAGGCGTTGGGAGACCTGCGATAAACGAGTTTATCGCAGGTCTCCTTCTCCCATCGCCTGCCTTGGTAATAGGGTGTTACCACCTCCAACCACATTTTACATCTGGTTGGACGTGGGAACGCCCACTTTGCATGTCATTAGCGATGTTTCTCGCTGACATGCAAAGTGGGCTTGAGGCAGGCGTTGCAATGCCCTTGTTAATAGGGCGCTGGAATTATCGCCGATTTCTCAGCGAATTGTGCCGAGAAAGCGGCAATACTTCAGCTTGTTAATATGCCCCACAGTGTAGTGAGTGGAAAAACAATAGTGTGTGCCTGAGAATGGTGGTGAGCTCTTGATATGGCAGATGCACACTCTATCGAAGGAGGCTGAGGAGAGTCGGGCAGCTGATAGACTGAGATGTCACCCTAGAGAGGGGACCCAGTTACCCTTGCTTGCACTAAGGCCCATGCCAACCTAGCTATGCCACTGCCCCTTTGCTTCAGGAAACATTAAATGTGCTGTATTTCTGTAAAAAGATTTCATGCCTCTTATGTTTCCGCTTGACTAATTCTACTTATCTTTTTGTTTTTTTACTGAGTTTTATATAGCGCGAACTTGACCCCGAAGGTCTTGGGTATCAGAGCGCTTTATATAGCACCAGTTGGGTTACATGAGGGCACATTCATTTGTTTTTGTTAGGCATGGGGAGATTAAGTGATTTGCCCAGAATCACAGGATGTTCAGGGTCATTGCCGAGACTCAAACCCGGTTACCCAGATTCGAGGTTGACCGCTCTAGCCGTTAGGCCACCTCCTCTCCCTCCTCCGCCACTACAGGTTCATCATTCTCGCATGCCTGTGAGTAACAATGCTCTGCCTACGAGCTGGTTTATTATGGGCAGTGCTCTTCACTAACAGCATAACTTGCACAATCCTCTTCCTCAATCTCACGCCCATGCCATTGGCACAGGAAGTAGGGAAGTGGGGGTGCTGAAGCATCCTCAAAATAAACATGCTGGAGTTCAGAAGTGAATGAGCAATAAACAGGCTTTTACATGTTGTTTTTATTTTGTCAAATTTGCTGTATATTCAAAGACAGGGGACAAATGTCAGGCTCTTTTCTTCCAAGGGAGGTTGGTATTTACTTTTATTTCTCTGACTGCAAAGTGAGAGGATTTATCTGCCAATCTTGCTTGATACTGGGGTTAGTAAAGGCTGTAGGATGTTATTTTTTCTTGGCACACAACAAAATGTAAATGCCAGTAAATGAACTGCAAAAAATATTTCAGAATATATCAGAATTAGAAAGGCCCAATTAAATCAATTTTTTTGTAATTCTGGAGTGTAGTGGAGAAAAATATTTTCATACGATCAAAACAAATCAATACACTAGGTGAAGCTAATTCCCACACATTATTGTTTGTGCGCTGTTTAGTTTTATCAGTCTGTGCAAATGTAATGGTAATTTTAATTGACAATGTCCATACCATGCACACTCCACTCTACGCCACTCCACTGTACGACACTCCACTCGAACACACTCTATACTCAACCCCACTCTACTCCACTCCACTCTACGCTTCTCCACTCTATGACATTCCACTCTTCTCCACTCTATGACACTACTCCACTCTATGCCACCCCACTACACTGTATGACAATCTATGACACTCCACTCTACCATACTCTACTCAATCCCACTCTACTCCACTCTACGCCACTCCACTCGAACACACTCTATACTCAACCCCACTCTACTCCACTCCACTCTACGCTACTCCACTGTACGACACTCCACTCGAACACACTCTATACTCAACCCCACTCTACTCCACTCCACTCTACGCTACTCCACTCTATGACATTCCACTCTACTCCACTCTATGACACTACTGCACTCTATGCCACCCCACTCCAGTGTATGACAATCTATGAAACTCCACTCTACCATACTCTACTCAATCCCACTCTTCTCCACTCTACGCCACTCCACTCGAACACACTCTATACTCAACCCCACTCTACTCCACTCCACTCTACGCTACTCCACTGTACGACACTCCACTCAAACACACTCTATACTCAACCCCACTCTACTCCACTCCACTCTACGCTACTCCACTCTATGACATTCCACTCTACTCCACTCTATGACACTACTGCACTCTATGCCACCCCACTCCAGTGTATGACAATCTATGAAACTCCACTCTACCATACTCTACTCAATCCCACTCTTCTCCACTCTACGCCACTCCACTCGAACACACTCTATACTCAACCCCACTCTACTCCACTCCACTCTACGCTACTCCACTGTACGACACTCCACTCAAACACACTCTATACTCAACCCCACTCTACTCCACTCCAGTCTACGCTACTCCACTGCACGACACTCCACTCGAACACACTCTATACTCAACCCCACTCTACTCCACTCCACTCTACGCTACTCCACTGTACGACACTCCACTCAAACACACTCTATACTCAACCCCACTCTACTCCACTCCAGTCTACGCTACTCCACTGCACGACACTCCACTCGAACACACTCTATACTCAACCCCACTCCACTCTACGCTACTCCACTCTATGACATTCCACTGTACTCCACTCTATGACACTACTCAACTCTATGCCACCCCACTCCACTGAATGACAATCTATGACACTCCACTCTACCATACTCTACTCAATCCCACTCTACTCCACTCTACGCCACTCCACTCGAACACACTCTATACTCAACCCCACTCTACTCCACTCCACTCTACACTACTCCACTGTACGACACTCCACTCGAACACACTCTATACTCAACCCCACTCTACTCCACTCCACTCTACGCTACTCCACTGTACGACACTCCACTCGAACACACTCTATACTCAACCCCACTCTACTCCACTCCACTCTACGCTACTCCACTGTACGACACTCCACTCGAACACACTCTATACTCAACCCCACTCTACTCCACTCCAGTCTACGCTACTCCACTGTACGACACTCCACTCGAACACACTCTATACTCAACCCCACTCTACTCCACTCCACTCTACGCGACTCCACTCTATGACATTCAACTCTACTCCACTCTATGACACTACTCCACTCTATGCCACCCCACTCCACTGTATGACAATCTATGACACTCCACTCTACCACACTCTACTCAATCCCACTCTACTCCACTCTACGCCACTCCACTCGAACACACTCTATACTCAACCCCACTCTACTCCACTCCACTCTACGCTACTCCACTGTACGACACTCCACTCGAACACACTCTATACTCAACCCCACTCTACTCCACTCCACTCTACACTACTCCACTCTATGACATTCCACTCTACTCCACTCTATGACACTACTCCACTCTATGCCACCCCACTACACTGTATGACAATCTATGACACTCCACTCTACCACACTCTACTCAATCCCACTCTACTCCACTCCACGCCACTCCACTCGAACACACTCTATACTCAACCCCACTCTACTCCACTCCACTCTACGCTACTCCACTGTACGACACTCCACTCAAACACACTCTATACTCAACCCCACTCTACTCCACTCCAGTCTACGCTACTCCACTGTACGACACTCCACTCGAACACACTCTATACTCAACCCCACTCTACTCCACTCCACTCTACGCTACTCCACTGTACGACACTCCACTCGAACACACTCTATACTCAACCCCACTCTACTCCACTCCACTCTACACTACTCCACTCTATGACATTCCACTCTACTCCACTCTATGACACTACTCCACTCTATGCCACCCCACTACACTGTATGACAATCTATGACACTCCACTCTACCACACTCTACTCAATCCCACTCTACTCCACTCCACGCCACTCCACTCGAACACACTCTATACTCAACCCCACTCTACTCCACTCCACTCTACGCTACTCCACTGTACGACACTCCACTCGAACACACTCTATCCTCAACCCCACTCTACTCCACTCCACTCTACACTACTCCACTCTATGACATTCCACTCTACTCCACTCTATGACACTACTCCACTCTATGACATTCCACTCTACTCCACTCTATGACACTACTCCACTCTATGCCACCCCACTCCACTGTATGATAATCTATGACACTCCACTCTACCATATTCTACTCAATCCCACTCTACTCCACTCTACGCCACTCCACTCGAACACACTCTATACTCAACCCCACTCTACTCCACACCACTCTACGCTACTCCATTGTACGACACTCCACTCGAACACACTCTATCCTCAACCCCACTCTACTCCACTCCACTCTACACTACTCCACTCTATGACATTCCACTCTACTCCACTCTATGACACTACTCCACTCTATGCCACCCCACTCCATTGTATGACAATCTATGACACTCCACTCTACCACACTCTACTCAATCCCACTCTACTCCACTGCACGACACTCCACTCGAACACACTCTATACTCAACCCCACTCTACTCCACACCACTCTACGCTACTCCATTGTACGACACTCCACTCGAACACACTCTATCCTCAACCCCACTCTACTCCACTCCACTCTACACTACTCCACTCTATGACATTCCACTCTACTCCACTCTACACTACTCCACTCTATGACATTCCACTCTACTCCACTCTATGACACTACTCCACTCTATGACATTCCACTCTACTCCACTCTATGCCATCCCACTCCACTGTATGACAATCTATGACACTCCACTCTACCACACTCTACTCAATCCCACTCTACTCCACGACAGTCTACTACACATATTCCAACTACAACACTTCACTCTACAGCACTTTCCACCACTCGTCTGCAGACTCTACTCTATGCCACTCCAGTGTACGACACTGTACTCCATTCCTGTCTATGACACTCTACCCTACTACACTCTACACCACTCTATGCCGCTCCACTCTATGAAACTCTACACCACTCCACAACAATCTGCGACACTCCATTCTAGGATGCTCTACACCAGGGTACCGCAATCCACTCTATGCCACTCCCCTCTACAGCACTCCATTCCACTCCCCTCTACGTCACTCCTGCCCACTCTACGCATAGGCGAGGCCTATTGGCTTTGCTAATATTTGTTTCCTGTGCTCTTAAAATATATGTATGACTGATTTCAGATTTTTGAAACACCACTTAAAGCTGTGACGTGGCTTCATAGTTCACAGGTCGTGGCGACTCAGACCCTTACTCCATATCGTGGCAAATTCCAATTTGGTGGCAAACTCGAACCTGAATTGGGATTCAAAGTAGGGTGCAAACTGCAGCCACACGCAGGTTTAGGGCGGTATGACTGGTGCAGCCGCACCTAGCGCTGACATGGGGGATGGGCGCTGAGGTTAAAAGAATTTATGGGTTTCAAAGCACATGCTGCAGAGTTCCTTGTGTGTCTAACAGTTTTCAGAAAATAATAAAAATGCCAAGATAGCTGTGTTGATTAATGTTCATGCTGGAGAGAGTGCAGGAGTTTTGTCTAGGGGCAGTTTTGACTCATCATAAAGTAGTACAGAGGGTTAACGTGCCTGCTGCAAAGAACTTGTAGCATGCAGATCACATAACTGAGTGTGAGTGAACTATGAGTAGCGCTATAACAAAAAAATGAAATGCATGTCACAGAGGGGATATGGAGAGATGAGGGGCACTGAGTGAGGTAATTCATGGAGGAGGAGATCATGTGGGGGTGAGGGGGTGCCAAAAAAAAACTATCGCACTGGGCACCACAAGGGTAAAGCTGGCCCTGATTGCAGCCTCTGGAGGAGTTTGCTCGCACAATTTTCACCAGGTAAAACCTGTCTGAAATCTTATGGGTTTATAATGCAAGATTGGGGTTTATTAGGGGAGAGGATGTGGTCCATTGGCTAGACTGCATACTTTGGTGCTGAAGACCAGGGGCCTCATTTATGAAAAGTGACGCATCGTTGCGTGAAAACAGCGATGCGTCACTTTTCACTGCGCTCTCCCTGCGACATGATTGATGCGTCATATTTATAATATGACGCATCATGTCGCAAGGAGTTACAGATACGTCAGTATTTCTGACGTATCTGTATGTGCAAAAATGATGCATTGCTGGAGTGTGTCACAAAAGTGACGCAACTCCAGCAATGCTTCTTTTCACATGGGGAAATCCCCATGTGAAAGGGCTTGCGTCAGTCTTACGCCTGCTGTGAGGCAGGCGCAAGATTTTGACGCAACAGCGTCCTAAAAGTGACGCAGTGAAATCTCATAGATTTCACTGCGTCACTATTACGAGGCTTTTTGCGGGTGAACGCCCCTCTGCATACATTATACCTGGCGCAGGTATAATGTGGGGCAGGGGTTTACAAAGTGACGCATCTATCTAGATGCGTCACTTTGTAAATATGGCGCAACAAGGCGCATTGTTTACGCCACTGGTGCGTCACAAAAGTGACGCACCGGCGGCGTAAAAGTGACGCAAGGGCTCATAAATGAGGCCCCAGGGTTCGAGTCTGGGAGTCGCGTCCACATCCTGTGATTCTGGGCAAATGACGTAATCTCCCTGTGCCTGAATGTGTAATGTGAATATGGTGCTCATGTAAAGCGCTCCAATACCTTCGGGTCGAGTTCGCGCTGTATAAATATGCAAAAAACATGTTTTAATTCACCTTTAAAAGAGGGCAAAAGGGCAAGAAACACGAAAAGGTGCCGTCCTTGATACACTAATTTCTGCACCACTTGGCATTATTGGTTGTGCGTGTGCAATTGCCACGTCATCACATTTGTGCCCAATTAAAACCGAGGCCCCAACACACTTCCTTCCTCCAGCCTGAATATGTCAACAGAGCCCCTGTTGAACTATTTTACAGAGCCCCTGTTGAACTATTTTACAGAGCCCCTGTTGAACTATTTGAGTGCACCGAATTATTCCATAAAAATAGGCAGCAGGTTGGTACGAAGCCCCCGGCTCATCCCGGCCATAAAACGATGCAACTAAAAATGAATGAGAATGACTCTGCTTTGGCAAACCTGGAGCCCCCGGTGCTCGGAGTCACCTGGCGCGCGCTCCCGGGGCCCGGCCCGGGCTCGCGCGCCGCTATGTTGGATGTATGCATGCGGTGAACAGAGCCGCAGTGTTCTCCTCGGTCCCCCTGACGTCGCCTGTGCTTTGTTTGGCGGCCTCGGATGGGAGCAGATGTGCAGAAGGCTGCACGTCGCTTTGGGAGGAGGCCAGCTGGCTCGCGCACGCATTTTTTTGTGTCATACTCCTGCTGTGGGAGTGAAAATCATAACATGCATTTGCACTGAAAAAATAATGGAGCACTGAGTCCCCCTCCTGGTGACTCCAAAGGGTCCATCGCCACCCTTCACCCTGTCCAAGACTCCCTGGTCAGCGCCTAGGGTGGCCCTCTCTCTCCACGTTGGCAGGACACCCTGAGCCTGATTCACAAAGGTAACTTACACTTCTAAAAAAGTTTACAACTTTTAGTAAGTTTACAACTTTTCAGTGTTCACAAATTCCGAGGGAAACTTACTTCAAAAGTGTAAGTTGTATTTCTCCACCCCCAAAGTACACTGTAATTGGTATACTCTTGTGTTGGGCGGGGGGGGGGGGGTGACACCCTTCCTAAACCCCTTTCTGACCCCGCTTAAACCCCTCTTAGGCCTCCCTAGTCCAGTCCCTCTAGTAGTAAGTCTGCCCCTTTTCCCACCGACTCCCCTGTGTCCCTTCCACATTTACTACTAAAATCTATACTTACATGTTCAGAGACTCCGCAGTCTGGGCCAAGACCGCAGGACATATAAGTAGACTTAAGTATACAAAACATACTACAGAGTGCAGTTTGTGAATCAGGCCCCTGAGTCAACCCTTAGGCTTTCATTTGAAAACCTAATGCATTCTGGGAACTGCAGTGTCGGTTTGCTTCCATTGAACAAAGCAGACCAATGCACTTAATAAGATTGGTTCGTGAGAGAGGAGCTCAGGGCGTTGGTGTCTGTCGTTGGGATTGTTGCGTTACGGTGGCCCTGGTTCATTTGACTGAAGTGACTAGAATAAAATCAGTTCTCTTTACCCAGTCTTGCTTTACTAACCATCATCAACAATAGACATTCCGGAATGTTCCTGTTTGATGATGTCTGCTTGGGTTTTGAGACCTCTTGTGACGTCCTTCAATGGATGGCCCCTTTAGCCATAAAAAGGCGTGGCCAGTATTCTTTTGTATAAAATGGATCAGGGACCTTCTGAACCACAGCTTGCATTATATTCCTTTAGTGTGTGAATTGTACAGCACTTTAAGCTGAAGTATTAGGTTTTAGAGCAAAAGAGATGATTTGTTCCAGATTGTTGGGGAAGCAACTGCCAATACCAAAATGTGTCTAGTGATGTAACCAATCAATTTTCTTTTTGTACAATAAATGGTAAGCTAGCCTCTCTTATCCTTCTCTTGACACATACATGGCCTACATTGATGTTAATCAAACATGTAAAGAAGTCAGGCCACTTTGATAATGCATAGAGTATATTCAGGGGCAGGTCACGGTTATCGAAGACTTCCCCTAGCGAATGATCTTGGATAAATAGGTTTTTGACCTTAGATCAGGGTTCAGGACTAACAGCTCCTGAAGTCTAGCATTCCAGCTGTCTGCACTGTCACCAAAAGAGAGAGTACAGCTGCCATCTCCCCTGTAGGCTCTGACCAACTTCCTCTTCTCCTTCTAAAATTGATCACTTTCCTTTCCTACTTATCAGATACTTCAGCTCCCTATCTCGCTCCTTTCACCCTCCTATTTTGCTAATCAATTTATTTGCCTTCATTACTTGCTTCTCTTTTCACAACTCTCAGCCTCGTCTTAGATGACTCTTTGGAGCTCGCGTGGGCCTTGGAGTGAGTAATGGTTGTTCGAAGCCAAATGCTCCAACGTAGACCTGGAAAGCCAGGAGAAGCAGCTGGTTGACGAGTGGTTTGTGGAGGTGTCTCATCGCCTGTGGATACTGATTCAACCGCAGACAAACAAGTTTCTCCAATTTCGTCTCTTGGCGTAGGAAGCTGCTCGCCTTAAGAGCAAAGCCGCAGTGGCAAATTGTCAGAGAATTTGTACCAACTTCACGGTTATTCTTTTTGGAAGAGTAGAGCCGAGATATTAGATCGCATAAGCAGGTTTACTACAGCTGGAAGATTGATAGATTTTACAATATATGTAGAATCCCTTGTCCCCCATTGCTCTGTAGCATGTTAAATCAAATGTAATAGTTTGCGGTCGAAAAATGGGGTGATTGCATGAGCAACGTTGATATTGGTCTTGGCAGGCACCCAGCAGTATAAGAACGAAATAAACGGGCCAATTTCCATATCCGCGAGTGATATTTCACATACTCATAAATACCTTTGTGAATTTGCCTCTATATCTTTCATTGGCCAGCACAGATGTGGCTATCTTCACGGCACTTCGAGAGACCGATGACGTGGCTGCTGACCACCCTTGATGAAAGTGTGACTACAGGGGGTCGCCCTCTAATCCCGTGCTAGTTCTGGCGCTCATCATAGTAAACTCGTTACCATCTGATGAGTAGTGTACTCGTATGCTCCAGACTTACAGGTGGAGTAATATTTAGTACAGTGTTTATACTAAAGGGGTTTTTATAACTGGAGAAGTAGAATAGGGATCCAGTTTGTCCTGATGAATGCCGGTTAAAGAATCGGAACCCGGCAGAAACATGTTGACTTCTATGCAGAACGAAGGTGTGGTGAGTACATAAACTCGCTCACACCACCACCATCCGAGTGTATTCTAATACCCTTTTTTATATCTGACTAGGGAATCTAGGAATAAACCTATTATGACGATATGTCTTAGACAGTTTTAATCGCTTTTTGTCTGCACCTATTTAGGATCCTTTTCTTTTCCTGTTTCTAATTGTTTGTATTGTCTACCCCTCCATTTTGCTCCGCCTGTAGCGTTGGTATGCGCAGAGACAGTCAGTAGCAGCCCTATGATGAAGCATGCCACAACTTGTTGTGGGTGAGGGCAGTTTCAATAAAGTATTTGTGCTCCTTTTGCAACTACATATACTCGTAAAATTTTGCGACTGAAATTTGCCTTACCTCCTTTTGTGTATATCTATCATTTTTGAGGAGGATGAGGTACGGTTGAGTCCTTCTCCCCCTTCTTCCTGTGTGTACTGTGGGCTCATGAATGACAGGTCAGAAAGCTAACAAGTAATGAAATTGGGAGACTTCCACAATCAGGGATTTTGTTTGATTCTTGTCGGATTCTGGGGGCTTCAATGCGAATGGTGATGGATAGAGATTCGCTGCACGGAAAGACGCAAATGAGTGGAAGCTGAAGTCTTCGAACCAATACACATCCTGTAAGATATTGTCTAGAGGGTGCTCATAGGAGTCGCAACTAGGTGTGGACCGACAAGGTTATTCTTCTCTCCAGGACCTTGGATGAGAAGGCAAATTAAAGTGGAGTCTATTGTTTAATGGGGCTCCAGGTGCTAGGACAGACTGGCCTTAGACACAGGGCTCTCAGCAAACAAGCCATTCCGTTTATCGCTGATGATGAGGCAAGAATGCATGTAGAATGAAGTCAAATGCAAAAGCTTCATGAAAGGGTTTCAATGCTTTTGTATTTGACTTGTGAAGGACATCTAGTAATGACTAATTGAACTGCAGCTCATTGTAGAATTATTTTGATATTGGATACTATAATATTCACTGCCCACTGCTAATCACGTCCCATAATGCTTTGCTGGGCCTTTGGTTGGAATTGTTTTGTTGCCAATAACTGTGCTTGGGGTGGTCCTAAGAGGATGGGACCACCACCGAATCGTTCATCAAGATGTGATTTTTGTTTATGCTCTTTGTGTTCTAGGCATCTACTTGGTCCTCCCCCTAGGTTAGGGGGGACCCCAAAATCATCACCTCTCTCGTTGCCTAATATTTTCCTACAAAAAGTTCACTTTAGTGAATTAGTTATATGCTTTTTAGCATGTAAAATTGCTTTATCAAAGCATCTGTGGATGTTGTTGATTTACCTGCTACGCTATGTGTACTCCGTTAGCGATCAGGGTTAGCACAAACAACCCCAGATCGTGTTTTTCGGGCTCTTGGGCAGGATGTAGCTTGAGTCCTATGACACAGAGATCATGGGACCCATGTCTGGGCAAACCCACCACACTTAGGGAGCTTCAAAGAAGAAAACAAAAAACTGAAGGCTGGGGTTAATAGTGTTCCCTTTTGGAGGGGGCCTGCCTGGCAGTTTAAGATGGATTGCTCGCATGGGGCGTAAGTTCAGTATTGATTATGATAACTACTCAGAAGCAAGGTGAGACTGTCACGAGAAATGTGTCTTTCTTCAAGCTCTACCGGCGACAGGCTGCCAGTGCCGCAGATCCACCACCATCACCCAATCGCGGTGTGTTACTACCTGAGGAGGTTTACCCATTTCCCAGATGTCCAAAGAGCCAAGTCTCCTCACCCATTCTGTCACCCTCTCTCGAGGACAATGAACATCCCATGCTAGTAACCTCATCCATGTCTGGTGATTGGGCGAGAGAGGACGGTTCAAGTCTGCACTATGATCCTTGTCAACCCCGAGAATGGTCTGGAGCTGGAGTTGAGATTCTCAGGTGGCACAGGGGTGAGAGGTACCACCTCAGACCGCATCCAATGAAGTCCTTCTGTCTGACGGACTTTGTAGTAAACTGATGTGATGTGCCAGTACTAGAATACAGCTAATGTCTTTCTCTCTCTCTCTCTCTTTCTCGTTTCACTCTTTTCACTAGTTGTTTATTGTTGAAATGCCATGCACTAGTTTTTTCATTGTGCTTTTGTTTAAGTATTACTCAACTGTGTATGTTTGTTGTTTTTGATGTCTGGGTAAAGGAGGAATGTTATGTTTTGGGTCAGCCACTCTATTGTGAAAGAACAGTGTAGAGGTGTTCGCTACATGGACCCCATGAACGGGCATTAGGTGGTCCTGCTCGTGACGTCAAGGGCGGGTAGAATAAAGAAGGCTGGGACCCGACCACACAGTTCCTTACCCAGTACCCAATAGTTGAGAGTGTGTGCCTCTATTGAAAAGAGGGTATTGCATACGCAGAGAGGCCTTGCGTTGTTAACACCGGCCACCGACCCAACAACATTCTTTCAGAGGAGAGAGAATTCAAGTCAGGAGAAGGGGTGAGGAGATCGAAGGAGACAGAAGGAGCATCTTAGAACGAGCTCTATAGCTTTGGCTACTTGACCCATACAACGTGAGTGTACTTCTTAGGAAGTCTTCACGGGCTGACACCTTTTCCTGATGTTGCCTGGGGAATGCTATGTAGGGATGCCACGGTAGTGGTAGTGTTGGGGCAGACTAATGCTTTCTATTAATACTCCACCAATGAAGAAGGATCTTGACGTAGGGGCTATACTTGCCTGCGTCCTGCTTCTGGAGATTGTCATTCTGTTTATGATTCATCGCATAAAGTTCGCTCGTAGGTTTGGATTTTTATTAGTTCCCATGTACTTCTACAACCTCGTGATGAGGTGCTTGTATATCCAGTTGTTTTTGGCTTAGTAATAAACCCACTAACTTGGAAGTCGGAGTCTGTGATTCTTCAGAGTCATGGTTCTTACCATTGGTGGCCATGTTTAAATGATTTATTTCTCCCCTCTACACTTCCCAGCAAGCAATAAAAGTTTATCTGCAGTGAGTTCCATGGTAATTCGGTAAGGAGGAACTTGGCCCTTTCACTTGTTTACTGGCCGAACAGTGTGCAGGAGCTGCATGCAGAGGGAGCCAAATTGTACTTCCTCCCCCCATCTTTGGGAGGGGTGTGTGAAGAGAGAGCGAGGGAGAGAATGTGTGTGTGTAAGGGAGAGAATGTGTGTGTTTGTGTGTGTGAGTGTGCGCGGGTGCATGCGTGTGTGTTTATGTGCGTGTCTCTGTCCTGCTAATTTGAGGGATCATATATACTGACTTTTTCGTTGTAACAATGCTGTGCGTTGTGAAAAGGGTCACAGAGCTGCTTGTGCAATGTCCCTGGCATGAGAGGTTGTTTACTTGGGGTGTTTTGACGTATGATGACAGGAGTTCTCTTCCTCTGTGTATATTGTTACAGTGCTGTGAGCAGTTCTCCAGTCCCTCCTTCTTTGTGGAAAAATACAGCCAGTGGTAAACTTGAAGTGTCTGTTGCATGTGTTTTGGACCTTGTTTAGCACAAGATGCTCCACTATAGTCTTGTAAAATACCCACTCTTTGCACAGTTGTTCTTTAACACAGTACTGATAATGTTGTGTGCAGGGCACACCCACACAACTAGGGCTCAGTTCAAGAATGAGGAGAGGACATGTCACAGTGTGTCTTGTGAGTCTCACAGTGCAAATCCTCTACCCCAAGAATTTGTGAAAGGGGGTAACCAACATCAAAATAAAGTGCTCTGTGATATTCCATAAGATACAGGGGCATATTAGCAACAAATAGCGATATTTATCGCTAAATGCGCTTAGCGCATTTTTTTTATCACCGGATATTATCGCAGAGATAAAATGTTATTAGCAACGTTTATCTCTAATGCGATAAAATGTCCAGCGATATTCAGGCATTAACGCTAATGGGGACTTAACCTGAATATCCACCTCCCATTGGATATACAGGTTAAGTCATGATCTGAGCAGGCGTTAGGTTCTGGCGATAATCGCGCTTACCGCGACTTTTGTGATCGCACAGCCTGCCTTGCTAATAGGCGATAGCTGTGTTAGCGACTGCTGTCAGTCGCTAACAGGTTGGGTACGCCCACTTTGCATGTCATTAGCGATAAATATCGCTGACATGCAAAGTGGGCCCCAAACCGGTCGCTATCGCCTAAAAACTGTCGCTAACTGCTGTTAGCAACAGCTTGCTAATAGGGCGATAAAATTATCGCTGCTTTAGCGGGAAAAAGTTCAGCTAAAGCGGCAATATTGCCCTTGCTAATATGCCCTACAGTGCCTTTAACGAACGCCAATAACAGCCCACATTTAAAGGCATATACGCTAAATAAATGCGTTAAATTATAAGTCAGCCATACAGCATTTGTTGAATCCTTCATAACATACAGTCCAGGCCAATGGCATCTGGCATACCTTTCCCCAACTAACCAATCAGGCCTGTCACCTTTAAAAGCGGCTTCGTATTATAAGAAGCTCAGGCCAGCTATATTGATCACAAACTTTCCCACAATGCAAACCTTAGGCATTGAGTCTTAAAATGATAAATATTCACAAATTACAGTTGGCAAACAATTTACAACCCCTTTTACAGGGGCTTAACAAGAATGCTAACAGTGCAAATCTGTCTCCCTGATGGTTCGTCAGATGGGTTCATGAACACCACAATTCGTGCCTACAATGGTAAATGGTGCGAGTCCATGAAACGCAATACCCGTCTAGACGCTTTAGGGTAATATGAATCCACCATTCAAGACCTATTGGCTTTAGCATATATTTTTCACAGTAAGCTATTCTGCTGCACTTGCTTGACCATTTCATAAGAAACAGATCAGATCTATTATTATGGTTTTTGTAGAGCGCAACAATCATCCCCTAGATGCAATCACGGCGCTAACATGCTCGCTATCTTATTAGCGAGGCCCTAAAATAGCACATAATAAATATCATTAAGCCCTAAACAGCCAGGTCTTTAATGTCTTCCTAAACCCAAGGTGGTCTTCAGTAAGACGAGTGTCTAGGGGTAGCAAATTCCACTGAACCACCACCTGGTTCGAGACGGAAAGGCCTCCCGATCTGGACTTTTTTGTTCGTTCTGTTTTAGCCAGCGCAACATTGCGCGGTCTCGGTTCCCGTGTCGGAGTGTAAAATTGTACTCCAACTTGTAGAATTACTGGGCCGGACTTATGCAGTGCCTTGTGCACATGGCAAAGGAGTTTGAATTTTGCTCTTTGACGCATGGGCAGCCAATGCAAGGTGGCCAAACAACCTATGACATCTGACAAAACAATTCCAAATTAATGAATCAGGCCACTAGCCTTTATCATTAATTGTCATAATGACCCACTCAGACCTACAGTATTAAGCATCTTTTCCCACAAGCAGGCCTCAAAAAATCATGAAAATGTTACCAGACTTGCAGGTCTAGAGACTTGAATAATCTACTCGATTAACTGTAATGCTCTTGACCCATAAACTGATCTCAAATTGTGTGATCCTAGGCAAATATTTTGTTTCACCAAGTCACCTCTTTCGTCAATTATCACGTATGTGAGCACCTTCAAATATGTGAGATCAGCATGTGTACTGAACAAAAACTTGTTTGTTTGATTTAATAGACTAAACTTGTGTTCCATGAATAATAAAAATCTAGCCCACACATAGGGTGCACATGGCCCCAGACTCGCCTCTTACAGCCTGATTCATCAAGCCAAAATCGTCTCGCAAAGGGCCAGATTCTGAGAATCTGGCCCTTTGCGAGCGCTATTTTTGCATTTGGGATTCATCATCCCAAATGCAAAAATCGCAATTCTAGGAATCGCTAAATTGCGACTAATTGCATTTAAGGAATCTCAATTTGAGATTCCTTAAATGCAATTCATGAACAATTTTAAAATTGCGAATTCGCAATATGGGGCCGCTATTTACCGCGAAGTCTAACTACGTGGTAAATAGCGAAAACTTAGTAAAATGCACTTTAGTGCATTTTTCTAAGTTGTATGTTACACACACACATGTCCTTTGGACATGTGTGTGCGCAACACCGGTGTACATTACCATTTCAGGGGTCCTTTGGACACCCTGGCACCCTTGAAATTGCTTCCTTATTTGCAATTCGCTAATTACTAATCGCAAATAAGGAATAACTCCCCATTCATTCCTATGGGCCTTTAGGCCCATAGGAATGAATGGTACAGCTATTCCTTATTTGCGATTCGCAATTAGCGAATCGCAAAAAAGGAAGCAGTAGAAATCTCAAAAAATATTGCGATTTCTACATGCATCCCGTTTTGCGAGTCTTTAATATCGATTCCTTAAAAATCGCTATTAAGGACTCGCAAAACAGGACTTTGATGAATCTGGGGATAGTTCACTAACAGCGTTGTCACCAGGGTGGGGCAGGAATGTTTCTCAGGTCATGTTCAAAAACTCTCACTTTTAATAAATATATTACTAAACCATGATATGGCAGCACGGTGTCAGTTACAGGGAGCACGTTGCCATTGAAATGCCCATAAACCTTTACACAGGCATACATTTGTACTGTTCGGAAATCGAATTTCAGCAAATATTTATCTTTTAAACATCACCAAGTAAAGTGTTCTGATCCTATGAAAATATTTGTTTTTATCACGTTTCAGAATTATTTTTAAAAGTGCTTTCATAACCATTGGAATATATTTTGAAATATTTGTACAGTTCATTTACAAGCTATTTAAATGTGTGTTATAAGAAAACTGACACCGCAGAGCCCTTCATTTCACATTGCCTGTACCCCAGCACCATTGTCAAACGGATGTCAAGTCAAGTCAAGTCAAAGAATTTATATAGCGCGCTACATACCCATAGGGTCTCAAGGCGCTTGAAGAAGGGTGGGGAATTACTTGTCGAATATCCAGGTTTTAAGTTGCTTTCTGAATGCTGGGTGGTTCTGAGTGAGGCGAAGGTGAATGGGGAGTGAGTTCCAGGTTTTAGCTGCCAGGTAGGAGAAGGATCTTCCTCCCATGGTGGTTTTGTTGATGCGAGGTACAGCAGCAAGGGCTTGATTGGAAGAGCGTAACTGGCGGGGGGGTGTAGAAGGAAAGTCGATGTATGACGTTACAACGCATGCTTTTACCACGCATGCTGTTACAACGCAAGTATTACAACGCAAACCTTTACAACGCATAGCGCTTTGGGGTGCTGGGTAGTGAATAGTTTAATTTACTATTCCAACTCCAGTCCCCTTGGACACTAGGGAAGGTGTTGGATAGTAAATTAAATCTATTCCCTATCCTAGAGCACCCCCCAGGGCAATGCGTTGTAATGGTTTTTGTTGTAAAACATGCGTTGTAAAAGCACTGCGTTGTAAATGTTTCGCTGTAAAGGATGTTTCCCTTGTCAAACAGTTAATTTTCCTTTCCTTTCTCTGACTGCAAGGTTAGAGGATTGTGTAAGCGCCAATCTCCAGGATAAAATAAGCAGCAGCTTCTAAGAATACATAAACTGACAATTGACCTCTGTCTTTCAATACACAGGAAAAGTAGCAAGATGAAAACAAGATTTAAAGGCATCTTTTGGTGCCATAAACTTTCAAAATGAACGGAACACCTGTCCAGTAGGATCTAAAAATAATAGGGGTGGGCAAAATATTCTGCTCCACCAGCGAAATTGGCAGAATTTTGTAAAGCGGAGTCCTGGCCAAAGTCTGTCAATCGTCGCGTGGCAGAGTTTTTTCTTGCGTGCGGCTCAAAAATGGTAAGTCGGCGAGCGCAAGGGAGTTTTGGCGCCCTCTAGCGCGATTTTCGGTTGCTACGAAGGCCCTCATCAAGATTTCTCCAGTGCGGGCAGTCGCGGGCGGTGGGACTGTTTGTGGTCAGAAAGCTGCTGCTCGAGTTGAAAATCGAATTGAGTGGCAGCAAATCAACTCGAGAAGCTCCGCCCTCTAGTGCGCCGCATGGTACCGTTCACGGTGATTTTTCAGCACAGAACGAGTTCCCGGCTCTAAATCACATGGCGAGCAGAGCAACAAGCCTATTTCCACCCGTTCACATAATCTTACGGAGTTTGTTTGTAATTTAGTGGAATTCCGCAGTGTGAAACTCTGCGAGTTCTGCCCATACCTAAAATATAGCTCAAAGTGATAAAATAGGAACTGCGATAGCGAGAGGGTCAGTAGCTTTCTCGCGGCCTGCACAAGTAACCATCAAGACAGGGATAAAATGACAAATATGCTCAAAAGTACAGCTAGCAAAATAATATACCAAAAAAAAATATATATATATAACCCTTCCTAAGAGGGCTTAGCAAGAACTCTGACAGTACAAGTTGTTTAAACCCCAGAGTTTGTCAGAGAAATAACCAACATCATACCTCTTGCCTTATATATGGTAATCTGTGAAAAGCCATGTAACAAAATACCTGTCTACAGGCTTTAACACAGTGTAATCCACACTTAAAAACTATTAGTTTTAATAAAGGCTTTTCACAATAAATTAGTCAAGTCCACTGCCTTGTTTGTAGCTTTTCAGAATAAACAGATCAGCTCTATAGCCTCTAATATAAAATTCCCTAAAAAACCCTGCAGGCCTATAGCTTTCATTTCCCCCCCATAGTTTTATATAGCGTAAGCTTGACCCGAAGGTATCAGAGCGCTTTACATGAGCACCAGTTGCGTTACACAAGGATGCGTTCATTTTCGTTTGGCACGGGGAGATTAAGTGATGTGCCCAGAATCACAGGATGTTGAGAGTCGTTGCCGAGACTCGAGCACGGTTCCCCAGATTTGGAATCGACAACCCTAGCCCGTTACATCCTCTCCCCAGCACTGGCTTATCACCATAAGCCCCCCAGGCCTGCTGTATTAAGCCTAAGCATTCCTACAAAGCAATCATCAGGAATACAGTCATCAAAATAAAAATATGTACAAAATTACAGTTTGCAAACAGGCAGTATTAAAGATACACACAGTTAAAATCTTCAACACCCAGGGTTTGTCAATAGTAATCTGTGAGTTTCCATGCAACAAAATGCCTCTCTATAGTTTTCAAAACACCAATCCACCTTAAAGGCCTATTGGCTTTAACAGATGCTTTTCACCATTAACAAGTCAGGTCTACTGTCTTTGTCATAACTTTTCATGATGAAAAGATCAGAGCTATGGCATCTGATGTAATGTTTCCTAATGAACCAATCAGCGCATGGTTTTTTTTTATACGATTAACTGCTGGTCGCGCATTGGCAACGCCAATAGTGGTATTTGCTCAACATTAGCAAGACTGATTGGTTTTGTTAGTGCTTTGTGTTCGCTATTCCTGTGAAAGGTAATGTGTTTATGAAACAAAATGTACAAAAGGGAAAATGGTTTATTCTATCTCTTTTCAGATACACATTCACTAATCTTCCTCATAAGCCGTGCCTGCCTTTGTCAATGCTTGTTAACATTTAATTCTAAACCTACTCTCTTCTTTGTTTTCAGAAAGTGGATGGATGTTCCCGTGAGCTGTCCTGCTTACAGACTTCATGTGCCAAGCACGAATAAAGATAGCCAAACCGAGGCTCGCGGAGTCCTCGGTACATACACAGACTTGGAGTCACAGGTTTACGGCAACAATGAGCCAAAGTCCTCTGGCAAGGGAACTGCTAGGTTGGCTGCTTTTCTCCGGGGCAAATTCCTACCGAGAGAAGAAGTGGAATGTAGAACCACACCAGACACTGTAGATAGTTTTCATTTGGTCACTGAGGGCCAGATGTAGGTAAAAATATTTTACCACCTCTTAAATACCGAATCATACCGATTCGGTATTTAAGAAGTGGTAAAATATAAGTACCGAGATGTAGGTAAATACAGATGTGCATTTACCGAATCGGTAAAATTCGGTATTTACCGATTAGGTAAATACCGACCGGTAAATGCCCAATCATTCCTATGGGCTTTGAAGCCCATAGGAATGATTGGGCATTTACCGGTCGGTATTTACCGAATCGGTAAATACCGAATTTCACAAGGGTGCAGGGGGTGTCACTTTGACACCCTCTAGCACCCCCAAAACGGGTTCAGGTGCCATGTGGCAGGCATACCTGCCCTAAGGGCAGGTCTGCCTGTCATATGGCACAGGTGTGCATGCACACCTGAATCGGTATTTTACCATCAACTTGTATTTGATGGTAAAATACCGATTTTGTAGGGCTTGTGGGACTCAGAAGAGTCCCACCTACATCTCGATTTTACCGATTCTGTAAAAATACCGGTCGGTAAATTTACCGACCGGTATATTTACAGATTCGGTAAAATTACCGAAATGGCCTGTTTTCAGGCACCTACATCTCAAAAGCCAAATACCGGTCGGTAACGGCCGAATTCGGCCGTTACCGACCGGTATTTGGCTACCTACATCTGGCCCTAGGTCCTGAGGAATCGCCAACTGATCTATTAGGGACATTTACAGGTGAGGAACATGTTGACCACTAAGGGGTGGAGCGCATTCTTTGTCAGATTAAAACAAAATGGTCGCCCTCCTTCTTCTTCTACTTTTTAACCCGGTTGTCAACTCTCCAGAATAAAAATAATTATAGAGGATTCCCCTACCTATTTTAACCCACACACCACATCTACATCTTACTAGGCCCCTCACACCCAAGGCACCTATATGGCAAGGAACAAAAGATCTCCGATAAAGAGCCCCTTTATGGGTGCCCGTCGAGCATTGCAGCGCAGGCTCGACGAGGAGCAGACCCATGTGATGAAGCATGACACCTAGCTTGCTGGGTGTGTGAGGGTCCTAGTTCCGAAAGGAGGTACTCCCCACCGCCCCACAACTCTGAGTATCCACCGGTTGGTCATTGTGCCACCCAGGAACACTGTACCTCTCTAGTCTTCTAGCATTACCCAGGGCTAGTACAATGGACCTTTATCAAACCCTCTTTGTCCCCTTGTTGTTTATTAAGGGAACTGCTGACCAGAAGAAGAGGGAGTGTACTACCAAGCTCAGCCCTGGCAGATAAGGAGCTCCTTGCATCACTTAGCAGCAGAGAGAGTGAAACTGGAGCTAGAACAAACTCTAACAAGGATCGGGGGTGGGTCGCAGGGGGGTCCCAAAGTGGAATAAGAACATACCTGAACCCGCTGGACAGGTCCATAAACGTCTTTAGGCCCTAGCGGTCCATTTATATACCACTCGTTGGTCTGGACTTCTGACAGCACCAGAACCAGTTAGGGCATCAAAAACAGGGTGATGGATGGAATGCTGGAATTAATCTCATCCACTAGCCTTTGCTCGGACTGCATCCCATTGTTTTTCGTCCACCATTCCACCAAGGTTTGGGCCAGCCCTATGCAAATTAGACTTGACCCTTGAACACAAGCCACCCAGAACCGGTTTTGCCCTAGATCGACTGGAGGATTCCAGAGATGTAGAATTTACAAGGTATAGTAAATATAGTAAATATGCACTTTTTCACTTGACCGTGAACAAGCACTGGCAAATTCAATGTCTTTGACACTTAGAAACTTTTTCAAGAAAACGTCTGGTAAGTATGAACGCGGTTACTTAGAGCTACTTCGGGCATCCAACTCCAGCAGGGGGACCAGTAAGGTCCTCATAACCAGTTACTTCGAAGGTAGAAGCAGTGTTAAGTCAGTTCTAAGTACTTTTATCGGGAAACAGGCAGAACAATGCGGGCAGAGCCACACGTGTTCCAACAACGCAATCGCTACCACACTTGCCTTAACCACGCGTATGTGTTGCTAAGACAGTTAGCGGTCTAGCTGCTGTTGTGCGGAAGCAGGAAGGTTCGGGAGAAGACACAGTGAGGTAAGTGAGGCTGGGGCCGAGTTTAGGGGAGTGGGGTCCATTTTTAAGGGTTAGGGTAGGTTTCAGGGCTGGGGGGTCGGGGTAGTTTTCAGTGCTGGGGGTTCAGGGTTGTTTTCTGGTTTCAGGAGGTCAGGGTACTTTTAGGGCTTGGGGAGTGCGGGGTAGTTTATAGGGCTTGGGGGGGCAGGGATGTTTTACAGCTTGGGGAGGGGGTTGATTTTCAGGAGGGAGGGGGTAGTTTAAGACCTCAGGGTAGGGGCAGGGGTCGGGGGTAAGACTTACCTGATAAGTCTTAGCCAAGCATATGGCTATACCATGCATGCCTTAACAACGCAAATTTAATTTTAAAAGCATGCGTGATGAAGGCTTATGCGTGGTTAAGACTTGCTTGGTTAAGACAGCGTGTAATTGGCATGCATGGTAAATGCATTTGTGGTTCCGTCACACAACCACTTTTATACCTTTGCAGTAGGTTCATATGGAGTGGTCCTGAGGCAAGGGATACAGAACGCTAAGATGCTCAAGGATGCTGTAGATGCAATGTGGTCAATGGTGGTCATCCTGTGACTACTTCTCAGTCCACAGGCTTGGTGAGGTTGTCCTGGCCACAGGTGTTGACATCCCTCAAGGTCCTCTTGGTCCTGGCAGAAGTCCAGTTGCCACTTGCCCTCCAGTCACCTGGTATTGCGGTTACATCAGAACCCTTCCTTGCATGATAAGTCGCCTTCCAGGTGACAAAACTGCACTGCAACAACTTTCCTGAGTTCAGCAAACTTGGGTGTCACTTTGAGCATCTGGTCCAAGTCTCTAGTGCTGCACGGTGAGGAGAGGTGGCAGCTTGAAGGTTTGAGCTACCAAGTCACCCCAGCAGGCTTCTTCTTCAACTGTTGTTGCTCTTTGCTGTGAACAATTTAGAAAAACATAGTATCCCAACTGGTATTATTGGTGGACAATTAAAAAGGGATATGTCGTAGTCATTATCAGGAAGACAATAAGGAGACTCTTTAGTTATTTCAAATGGGCTTATAGCATCAAGTTTATCCCAAAACAGGGATTAGCAAGTTACAGTAGTAGCAGCACTGTAAACAAACAAATAATACAACCCATGATTGTACTTGGTGCCCAGGATGTGCAAGTGATGTGCAAGATAGCGACGCAAGTGACAACGTGATCAGCAAATTCGGCGCATAGTGACTAGTGCATAAATATATACAGTGAGTCAATAAAACAATAAGGTTCCAGCTGAATTGCAAAGTTTGGTTCTACTTTGGCTTGGTTGTAGTTTGGAAGAACCAAATTGCGTGCTGCGCCTATAATTGCGCTGAGTGGTCGACGGCGTTTCGATCCTCATTAATCGGGATCTTCATCAGGACTGGGTTGAGGAGCCAACAGTGCTGGACGGGAATCGGAAACTTGTCAGAACGAGCCAGGAGAGGGTCGTCGGAATGACTTTGCCGTATCTTAGAGTTGGTGATCGGTGCTGGGTATGGCAGGTCCCAGTGTGTTCGGTCAGGCAGACTATCCGTAGCGGGATCGGGCGCGGGGAATCAATCTCCCAAGAGGAACCGACAAGTCTATCTCTGAATAAATCGGATCGTCTGCCTGACCGTACACGCTGGGACCTGCCATACCCAGCACTGATCACCAACTCTCAGGTACGGCCAAGTCATACCATTCAGGAGTTAGCACAGCTGAGGAGTCAGCGTGTAACCCTGTACTCGCCAATAGGGTGGCCAAGTCTTTCCACAGTACAAATGACAGTTTCACATTTTTACTTTCAAAACATGTCAAATACATGTTTTGTCAGTGAAATATGCTGCACCTTGCCTTAGGACTCGGTAGGGTTGCCACAGGGCTTACTTACACATTTTACCAGGACAGGCTTGACTTTTCCCCTGTTGGCAGTGGCAAGGCAGGGCTAGCAGTTGAAAACTGTTCGTGCAGTCTGCAGTAGCAGAACGGGATGTATGTGTTACATATGTCACATCCATGGTGAAACAATCAGTGCTGCAATCCCCAGAGTGACCCTCTAACACACATGCACTGGGTAACATATTCTAGGTGCTTACAAGTAAGCTAGCCTATGCCAATCTGGTGTGAGCCAATTCGACATACACGTTTTACGGTCAGGGCACTGCCACTGAGGTCTGGTTAGCAGGCTCCAGGACACTCTCAGAGTCGAAAAACCAGCAGCATCTGTCCAAAAATGAGGGGTGACCATACAGAGTGGTATTTACTTACAGTAAATGAAAGTTACAAAACAAATTGCCACTGCAGCGTCATGATACAGACTTGTATCTGCATGGTGATGAATGCTCTCGTAAACAGCAGCATTCTGGGGCCACTCATAAAGTTAAAAAAATGGCTACTGCAGCGTCAATCATGATGCTTAAATGCACTTCCGCATCTACATGACACGACACTGGAAACGGCGTTCTTTTTTTTGTCAATTCTGTCCAGAATTAGCAACAAGCACTGGAAAAGCCAAAGAACAGCAAATAAGACCTGTTGTCTTTGCCACTGCTTGTTGCTCCTTTTGTCTGTCCCTTGTAGTATTTTAGATTGGCATGCGCCTTACAAGGAAAAACATACATGCAAATTGAACATATAAGGACATATCCACATCATTTTCCACCACTCCGCTGAATGGAGAGGTGGACCTGGGGTAAAGTTTGAGACCTGGCCTGACCTAATCTGCAGAGGCGACTGGGGTCAGCTGGACTGAAATAACCTGGGCCTTCTCTATCGCCCCATTAAATGCAAAAACTCTTTATTTACAGAGTAGAGCAAGAACACATAGAAATGTAATCAGCCTTAATAGCAGTTTAATGCATTTTGGCTTTAAAATGATCGAATCAGAGCTGGAAATAGCTACACTCGAGTCTCAGAGAGTAAGTAGCACGTCATCCGGTTTTAAATGAGGTCATTTATTTATGGTGGGAAAATGAGCTCTCATTTCTCTGCAGTTGTGGTGGAGGGACATTGGGTGCGGGGGAGGGGAGCTGGTGGGACCCAGGGAGTGCAGATCAGTGAGAAAGACCAGTCTGTTCAAGGGTCTTAGAACCCCCACCCACCGCACATGACTCGCTCCAGGCTCATGGTGGCCTTGGGCAGGGAGCGTAGTTAGGGGGCCCCGAAAGAGGGGGTCCGGACTGGGCGGAGCCCCCCCCCCCCCCAGCTCAGGAATGTGTTTGGAAGTGGAACAGAGCCGGAGGCCGCCAAATCCCGCAAATATATATCCATCCTCAGAGGATTATTATATTAAGGATATATATTGGTGTGGTGGCCCCTGGGGTTTGGCGGCCCTGTGCAGGTGCACAGCGTGCACATGACTAAGGCTGCCCCTGCTCACTCCTACGGCGGAAAGTGACTTCCTGTGGTTTATGGGCGGGCCTGACTGGAATGCACGCACAGCTTCCTGCTGTCAATCATTGCTTCAGCAGCAGGCGATGACCAGTAATGGCCATGTGCCCCACCCCCCTTGAGACGGAAGACGTCACCAGGGTATAGTTGCCAACATTTGAAGAACATTTCCAGGGGCACTTAGCAGTACAGCTACCAATTACTTACTTGAAAATTGACCACACCCACTGCCCAAAAGCTCCGCTCACTCTGCCCAACCCACCAAATTAGCATAATTTAACATTCACTTTTGGCACTTGTGATAACAGGATTAAGAAAAGTACCAAAAGATGTTGATAACATGTCAAAACAAATACAGGAATGCCATCTCTTGGCTTCCCGGCAAAAATACTACACCAGAGGTTTTGGATACACACAGGACAGATATCATGCTTTATTTTAACGTATTAAAGTGAGCAACGTGCAGATTGTGCAAAGCTAAGTGATTCACCAACTATGCACCAACGTAGGCATGTCGGGACTGTCCCGGGATAGTGACTTATCCAGAACAGTCTCCAACTTGCCGGGACTATTGCGGCAAAAACGGGACAGTAGACAGCTATGCCAGGGGGGAAGGGTGGAAAATTTGGTAGGACAAAAAATACGTGATTTCGGGGCATATTATCAAGAACAGAGTTAAGATTATCGCTGCTTTAGCGGCAGGAAACTGCCGTTAAAGCGGCGATAATGGGCTTAATAATATGCCGTAGAGAATTCCAATAGAAGCCCAGGTTCACACCAGAACCTGGGCTTCTATGGGAATTCACAAGGGCATATTATCAAACCCATTAAGTGGCAATAATTTTAACACCGTTTCTTGATAATATGCCCCTTCAACTTTTTGTTTGCGACCAAAACTGATGTGATTAAAGAAGCAAACAAATTAACCCCTCCCACGCTGGTGACGGAACCGCTCCGTCACGGCCCTCGGGTGGGCTGTGCTGGTGACTGAACGGTTCCATCACGGCCCGCTCGCCGCGCCTGCGCGGTGCTGATTTCGCACCTGTGCGGCGCGTTCTATTGAGCGGGTGGGCCGTGATGGAACCGTTCAGTCACCAGCACAGCCCACCCGAGGGCCGTGACGGAGCGGTTCTCTCACCAGCGTCGGAGCGCCGCGCCCCCCCCCCCACCCCTTAGCACTGTGGCGGAATAGCCGCTGCAGCGAAAGGGTTAAAGTAGTGAATAATACAGAAAAAATGGAGGATGTATTCAAAGAATGTTTAGCTGCTTGTTCAATTTAGGTGAACAATATTCCCGCTAGTGCAGTGGTTCTTAACCTTATGACTTCTGTGGACCCCCACTGAATCACTAATGGAATCCGGGGACCACCACTGAGTCATTTTTGGAATCCAGGGTCATTAGTATAGGCAAATCTCTCTAATTCAAACTGCAAAATAAGACACAAAAAAAAACAAGTTTTTATCAGAGATAAGCAATTGATGAAATATTGTATTTGATTCGTACAAAAGTATTACAAAAATCACATTTTTAATTTTAAGGGGAAGTTTGCAGCTTTTCTAAATTCAATTGAGCCCACCCTTCGTGAATACTATGGGCCCAATTCACAGAACTAACTTAAGACAAAATCCTAAACCTACTCCTTTTGGTATTCACAGAAGTTAGGATTTTGTCTTAAATTTGTCTTAAGTCTGTCTTAATTTGTCTGAAGACAGACTTAAGACAAAATCCTAACTTCTGTGAATACCAAAAGGAGTAAGTTTAGGATTTTGTCTTAAGTTATTTCTGTGAATCGGGCCCTATATTTGGTTTGATGCACTTTCACTGATTACACGCATCAATCTGTGGATTCAAACTGAGGGCCTTCGTGGCACTTTTTATGCAGCCGGAACATCACTTTTTTGTCGTTCCAGTGGCGCAATGTGCCGTGGCTTATTGACAAGGCCACATACAGTCACTTTACGTGGCATTTCATGGCCTTATAATATGTGCCCCGTTCATGCAGAACACTGCGTGAAAGAAGCGTTCCATGGTTGTTGTGTGGGTGTTCCCAAGCAACACCCGTGGAATCTAAAGCATTCCCAGGTTTACGATAAATCGCAAAGCTGGGAATGCGTCAGAATTTAGCACCACCCCAAGACTCGTGTTAGAGAGGCACAACGAGGAGAAATGTTTTCCTTTCTCCTCGTTTTTTCCTTTTTCTATGTGTGTTGCATTTTGCGGCACACATAGAAAGAGGAAATCGCCTGAATTGATTGATTTTGTACAGGAAGATGTCCCTTTCTGCACAAAATCAATCAGCCCCGCAACGCTGGTACCGCGCAAGGGTGCCTGCGTTTGCGCAGGGCAGGAATCTCATAGATACAGCGCATTCATGCCTTTTTCTTTTGATGCAGGGCAGGTCAGCAAGATTCCTTGTGTCGCTGCCCTGCGTCAAAACCTCATAAATGAGGCCCTAAAGTTTTTTGCGTCCAATTCCAAATTCCTTCACATTTACAAATTTTCAGTTTTCTGTATTGCTTCTTTTTTATATGTACTTCATTAATCTCACAATATTTAATTTTTCTAAGCAGTATACGGCCCCTAAGTAGGAGTTGCGAACTCCAGGGGTCCCCGGGCCGCAGGTTCAGAACCACTGCACTAGTGAATCTAGGAAGTGCTCAGAAGTGTGAGAAACCAGTGCAAGAGTGTTATGTGAATCACAATCAATTCAAATCATACGTTTGTGTGTGTGTATAAACACAAGTGCTTTTCATATAAAAACAAAACACAAAAGGATGAAATCATAGCCCGGTGAGCATCTGACGAAGGATATATTAAGTCGTTATTTAGTCCAAATAGGTCCTTATCGGGTGCAAGAAATACAGAGCAGACAATCTGGTAGATTCATCAAAGACCCGTTTTGCGAGTCTTTAATAGCGATTCATAAGGAATCGCTATTAAGGACTTGCAAAACGGGATTCATGTAGGAATTGCAATAAATATTGCGATTCCTACATGTTCCTTATTTGCGATTAGCAAATTGCTAATCGCAAATAAGGATGCGATTTCAAGGGTGCCAGGGGTGTCCAAAGGACACCCTGTAACACCCCTGAAATGCAACATTACACAGGTGTTGCGCACACACATGTGCAAAGGACATGGGTGTGTGTAACATGCAACAGAGAATAATGCACTAAAGTGCTTTTTTCTATTTTTTTCGCTATTTACCACGAAGTCTGACTTCGTGGTAAATAGCGGCCAAATATTGCGAATTCGCAATTTCTAAATGTTTCATGAATGGCATTTAAGGAATCTCTAATAGAGATTCCTTAAATGCTATTCCTCGCAAATTTGCGAATTCTTTATTAGCAATTTTTGCATTTGGGATGATGAATCCCAAATGCAAAAATTGCACTCGCAAAGGGCCAGATTCTCAGAATCTGGCCCTTTTGCGAGCGCATTTCGCTTGATGAATCTGGCTGCAAGAGCCTACAGTCTCCGAACTATATACAAAACGCTGAAGGAGTCAAGAGAACATATTTCATGAAAATCGCGAATTTCGCAGATATTATTGTAAAACACGAGCATCCCAGGGTCTGAAGTCCAATTGTCATTGTTTTAGAAACATAACAGCTATTTACTCACAGACCATATGCACTCTCCAACTTTACCCTTAGCTTTTCACACTCTGGCTTGACTGCACAACTGTTGCCAGACAATTATTTGAGAACCACCAGGAGAGGGGCTTTGATTCCACTCACATGTTGGGACCCAGGAGTACATGTTTTGATTCAGCAGAAGTTGTGTGCTTTCACAAATAAGTGCTAGCCCTCCACAAAGCTGTGATCTTTTGTTTATTGATCCAGCTGCCTGAGTTTGAACTCTCAGTGGCACACACACACGTCAGTGTAATGATATTAAAATGTCTCAAATAACCAGATAATTTGTGCCATTTTTCTCTGGCAGCAGCACAGATGGGAGGAGGCAGTCATTAATGTGCATGGATTTTTATGTCTGGCTTGACAGTGCATTCTTAAGTCAAACCTATTGGCATTGCCAATGCTTGTTTTACTTGTATTTATCCCTTGAGGCTCTGGGTCATTTATGATGCCTGTTTCCAGCCTGCACATTATTCTCAGACGTAATCTGCTCTGCACCTTTCCTAACTCGCGTCCTTGGGTCACAAACAGCTGCACTACTGCTGTCAGCTGGGACCTGGGCAGTGATGAGGAAAGTGAGAGAAATATGTTAAGAGGGAAGGAGGCATCAGGGTAGAAAAGGAGGAGGGAAAGAAAAGGATATAGAGAAGAAAAGATGGTGAACAATAAAGGAAAGATGTGAAGCGCTACGATACCCACGGGTCTTGTTCGCGCTATACAAAACACTATAATAAAATAAAATAAATAAAATAAAAGAGAGAAAGTAAGAAGGGGAACAAGGGAGAGGGAGCCTGGTGGGGAAGTTTCTGGACCCTCAAAAATTAAAATGAGTGCAGGTCAGAATGTGGAGCAGAGATGCTTGGAGTATATTCTGCTCCAAATAAACCTTTGCCGTTCAGCGTACACACAGTCAGCAGCACTGTGCACCCTTTTTCCTGCCTCCTCAAGTGGTATTCTACTTATTTCTCTTTCTTCCTCAAACAGTGTCCAACTCCTACCCATCGCCTGAAGTGCGACCGTTGTTACCACACAACCAGATGGGGTTGCGACATCACATGCTTGTCTCCTTCACTCCACAAACATGCATCCCGTGCTCGTTGCCACTTTTGGAGACACACAGCTGCACCGATTTATTTATGTGACTTGTTTATTGCGGAACAACCGTTACACGAATCAGGACAGTGTAACCCCAGGCAGGACAAAGTCACCACTCTAGAATCCCTCAATGTCACCCCCACCATAGAGATAGTCCATCCAGAATGTCCGTGCCATAGAGTGCAAATACAACAATGGTTCTGAGGTTTCTGTCGTGGTTGGACGGAGTGGGTGCGGGTCCTAGGTCTGATGGCCACCAGGAGTCGTTCCATTTGTTGCTGCTGATGCCAAAGATCAGTACTTCTGTCTTGTCTGTGCTTTGCTGCAGGCAGTTGTTCTTCATCCAATCGGCGACATTTATCATGCATCTGTGGAAGTTGGTTCTGATGGTGGTGGGATCATCGGTGAGTCAGAGGATGAGTTGGGTGTCGTCTGCGTAGGAAATTATGTTGAGACCGTGGGAATCTGATGATGTTGGCAAGCGGGGTCATATATAGGCGTGGGAGGTAAACTCTGCTTCTCAAGCGGAGTTACCAGAGTTTTTCCCACTCCGCGTTCTCGGTCCTCATTTCCAGGGTGGGCGGTAAACTCTGCGTTGTAGCAGAGTTCACTGCCCATCATGGGAACTGAGACAAAAACCTCCCGCCACCTTCCATCAGCAATTCATCATGTGGTCTGTGGGCAGCTGTACAAAGCACTGCCAGTTTCATTTAATCCATAAACAACCCCAGGCTCTTTCATTTTCACATTTCCCTTCAGGAAACAACTCATTTTTAGAGCCGTACATAAACTCCTAAATTGACCGAGTTTGCTAACCTTGCAAAGCAGTGAAGTAGTTGGAAATAATTTGGGCGCCTTTAAAGTCTTGGTCCCAACACTGCAGTTGCTGGAAACAAACAGCAGAGCAAAGGACATTTTCCAGCCTCCATCAGCGAATGGACAGGAAATGTTTGACTGCTTGGCTTAGCCATAAAGGCTGCTGCCAAGGGCTGGTCTGGGTGTGGGGTGTGGGGGATAGGGTGGGGGGCTCCTACAGGTTTTGTCTCTTCGGAGTCTTAATTACTTCCACGTGTGTTGTCCATCTTTGATGTTTACCATTCTGTAATACGCAACCCTAAAGACTAGTGTGAGTCTGTGAAGTGCCTTTGTTTTGCATCCCTCAGCTGTGTGAAGAGTGCTGCCTGGTGTGCCCCCCTCCAATACCTGATACACCAACTCCATCCTTTCCCAAAAGGCCATGCCGGAGGCTGCTCCAACCGTGGCCCTTCTCGGAGAGCCTAGTGTCCCCTCAGGCTGTTTGGCAGCAGTGGAGAATAGTCATCTGGGAGATGCCAAAGATGTGCCTTACACACAAGGAGCATCCCTGTAAGTTAAGAGATATTAGAACATTGGAATGTTGGGAGCTCCATTGCAGACAATGGAGTGCTCCCTGCTTCTACGGGCCGGTAAAGGCCTGCAGAGCAACATTCCAATGTTCTACAAAGGCTTCTCGAAGCTTGAGGGGATTTATATCCCCTCGAGCTTCGAGAACCCTTTGTTTAATTTGTTAGAACATTCTGCCCTCTAGTGGCAGAATGTTCTAATAGCCTTATAGCCCTTCATAGCAGGGCTATACCGGCTATTAAAGTACCGCTGTCTCGTTAAAGTCCCTCGCCTTCGGCTCGGGCCTTTAACGATTCAGCGGGCTTTTAATAGCCGGTATAGCCCGCTACGGCGGGCTACAAGGCTATAGTATACGTTTGCGAGCCAGGGGTCCTGGGGACAGAGACATGGGGCGGGCGGCTTACAAATATCCTTTTGGTTCTCAGAGCTCCACTTCCCTGGCTGTCACTTTGTACTTTTCCATCTCAGCTAAAGTGCTAATGGGTCGGGACAGAGCCACATTTTACTCATGTAGTGCACTACTCCACTCACGTTTAATGAATAGTCAATATTTTTAACGAGATACATACTGTCTCTACGTCATAGAGGAGAACAGTTTGTTCAGAGAAGCGTTGTCGTTAAAGGGCCAAGGGCTCCAGGAAGCTGATTCTACCAGTTAAATGCACTGTCCTCAGGTCAGCAGCGAACTTGTGCTGCCCCCAGGGCAGCACATTCAAGTGACGTACACAGCGGCTTCGGTGAGAGGAACTCCGCGGAATCACCAAGTTTTTATGTAACTGCGTAATTCCCCGGAGTGAAACTCTGCCCCGGTCTGATCATATATGCATTGAAAAGCTTGGGGCTGAGAGATGAGCCCTGGGGGACACTGCAGGTGATTTCCTTGGGTTCAGAGGTGAAAGGTGGGAGGTGGATCCTCTGGGTTCTTCCAGTGAGGAAGGAGGAGATCGAACTGAGCGCATACCCTTGGATGTAAATGTGGTGGAGTCTTTCGATCAGTGTGTGGTGAGATACGGTGTTGAAGGCTGCCGAAAGGTCAAGGAGGATCAAAGCTGCATTTCTCCTCTGTTGAGGAGGGTTCAGATGTCATCGGTGGCTATGATCAGGGTGATTGCTGCGGAAGTCGGATTGGGAGATATCGAGTAGCTGGTTCTGCTCCAGGTGTATCATGAGTTGATTGTTGATGATGTTTTCCAGTATCCTCACTGGGAATGGGAGCAGGGAGATTGGCTGGTAGTTTTTGAGTTCCCTGGGGTCGGCGGAGGGTTTTTGGAGTAGTGGTCTGACTTCGGCATGTTTCCAGGCATCTAGAAATGTTGCGGTGGTGATAGAGGTGTTAAGTAGGGTGGTGAGTTCCGGGCCGATCCTTTGATTTCTGAGGTTCAAGATGTGGTGCAGGCATGGGTCTCTGGGAACTCCCGAGTGGATGGATTTCATGCTGGAGGTGGTGTCCTGGGTCGAGAGGATGTTCCAGGCGGTCAGTGTATGGTTCGTGTCAGTTACAGTGGTGGGATATCATTTGAGGAAGGCGGAGGTGAGGGTTGGGCTGTGTGTAGTTTCTGTATAAGGTTGTGATCTTGTCCTGTAAGAAGTGGGCGAGTTTGTCGCACTGCTCCTGTGAGGGTGTGATTTCTTTTCATGGAAGCTGGGTTGGAGAATTCCTTAATGAAGTTGAAAAGCTCCTTGGTGTTGTTGGCACTGATTTTGATGCATGCGGCAAGGGCTGTCTTCTTCGTTGCCCTCAGCAGGCGGTGGTAGAGGTTGAGGGAGGTCTTGAGGGCTGCCCTGTTGGAGCAGTCCTTGCTGGTGCGCCATCTCTCCAACTATCTGCTGTCTCATTTTGCTGTTCTGAGTTTTTGGGTGTTACCAGCTGATCTCTTTGGAGGATTTTTTTGGGTGTTGCTCTGCTGTCTGGGCAATTGGTAATCCAGGCGTTTACGTTTTTTAATCCCTTTTTGAGATTGGTGGTGGTAGCAGGGTTGCAGGTGTTGAGAGTGGTCGCCCAGCTGTACTCTGAGATTTTGTTCCACCTCAGGTGGGGGCATTTGTCATCTTGGGGGTGAAGGTGCAAGGCCTGGAGATACTGAGTGGATGATGGAGTGATCGGTCCATGTGAGTTTTGTGACATAGCTGTATTTGACGCGGTTGCTAGAGGTGGAGAATGGGTCCAGCAAGTGTCCTACGTTGTGTGTAGGGTTATGGATGATCTGGGTCAATCTAATGCTGCTCATGCCGTAGAGGAGGTGTGCGGTGTTTTTGTTGTTGGGGTCGTCGATGTGGAAATTTAGGTCGCCGAGGAAGATGTAGTCTTTGGAGTCTAAGGCTAGGGGCACAATGAAGTCTGCAATGGTGTTGTAGAAGCTAGAGTGCAGGCCTGGTATGCGAGGGTGCCTCTGATGGTTGTCTTGTCTCTGCAGAGCTTGAAGTTGAGATGTTCCATGGGGGTGGTGATAATGTCGGTGGTGGTGGTACACTGTATGGTCTCTTTGTGGATGATGTCTGTTCCTACTTCCAGCTTGTTGGTGCGGTTCGGGTGAGTGATTTTATATCCGATCGCTGTGGCAACATCTGGGGTGGATGTGGGTGTAAGCCAGGTCTCAGTGTGGAAGGCGATGACAGGTGCGAGGGTGGCGATGAGGTTCCATAATTCAATGCAATGCTTGCATAGTGAGCATGTGTTGAGAGGGGTGCATTGTTTTTTTTAGGTGGTGTCTGTGGTGTGTTCGGGTGGAACTGGTCGGTGGGCTGGTCTGTGTGCAGTGGCAGCTGAAGTGGCAGTGGGTGCAGGTGAAAGGCCCTACTCTGGAGCGTGGGTCAGCAGGGTGGCAGTGTTTGTTGTGGAATTCAGGGTCGAGGGTGTAGAGCTCAGTGATGGTGTATCAGTGGGGGCGGAAGGGCCAGGGGTCGTGGCGCTGGGCACGATCCAGGTGCGGATGGGCGCAATTGGGTTTGCCTTTGGCGCAGTTGAACTGCGGCCTGCATTAAGTATGCCCTGGGGTTGGTGGGGCTTCTGTTGGCTGGAAGATCGGTGAGTGGGAAAACCTGGTTGGGAAAACACCAGCTGAAAAGGCCAGGCAGCTGCGGTGTCACTGGATTAGTCTAGAACAAGCAGGGACTGGAGGCCACAGGCAAGTGACAAGCTAGGTTGCCAGGTGGCTACTGATGTGTTAGCGCTGGGTCCTCGATTAAGTATGTCCTGGAGTTGGCCGAGCTTCTGTTGGTGGGAAGAACGGTGAGTAGGTAAACCCGGTCAGGAAAACCCCAGCGGGAAAACCCGGGCAGCTTCAGTCTCACTGGATCAGTCTGGAACAAGCAAGACCTGTAGACCACAGGCAACTGGAAAGCTTGGTGCCCAGGTGAAGAACTTTCCTGCAATGCCACCTTGCCTCTGACCCTGAAAGACTCGAACACTAAGCAGTCTTTTTATAAGTAAATATCTTTATTTGCTTACAAGGTCTGTTTAGATTGTGTTCGTCTGAAATTGTAATAAATGTGAACTTGGTCTGCCCGCTGCTGTCTCCACTCCATGGTGAGAATTGGCGTGAAAGGGACTTTTCTTGAGTAAATACAGCTCGTGGGATCTGTGTTTGCAGAGCTCTGCTGACAGCTGACTTTTCTCGGACCATGTAGCTCTTTTTTGATGGCTAAGCAGCTTTTACTGCTGAGTGGAAAGAAACCCTTGGCAGGCGGTGGCACGAACCACCAGGAAGTGGCTTTTGTAAACACAGCAGCAGGACCAGCAAACCTCATGGAACCTTCAATGCATCTTTTCAGCTTTTGGAGAAATTGTTACTCATTTCCAGGAAATATTAGTTCACCTTAAATCTGGGGTTGAAGACCTCTTTAACGGGCTGTCTGAGCAATTTTTCTCAGAAACAAAAACATACAAGAAGCAGGACCTCTGGTGAACTGTGGTCACCAGCAGCGTGTTGAAAATATATTTCAAGTTTTGCACCAGCTGACAGCACTGCAGACATGGAGGGGGGGGTTCCCCATTCCAAGCCACTGATTTATAGGCCTGAAGAGCTTTTGAAAATAATATATAACGTTAAACGGGATATGGGTCAGCCCCCTTCCGCTATTGGTTGCTGGAAGTGTCATTTTGGACCAGCTCACAATACAGCACCCATAGGGGGAAACAATGGGTCAGCCCACTTCAGAGATTCCTTTGTTAGAAACTTTAATCACGTTTTGGATCAGCCCACGTGACTGCTCTTATTAGTACATCAAAACACCAATAACAGCCTGTGCCCTTGGTGATGACGTATGTCACGTGCAGCAATATTAGTTCAAGAGGAGTACAGAGAGCACGTGCCCTTTGTGAGTACAGTGTCATAAGTACTAGCACTCATTCTATTTATACAAAGGATTTGCCCTGTTTGTGTTTTAATGTGTGTTAAGTATTGCAAGGTACGTATAGCAAGCACATGACAATACAACACTTCTTCTAGCTTCAGTCACAAGGGTGGCACAACGTTTGGAACTCACCTCAAGCCTCAAAAACAACACAGAAGACTTCCAAGGTAAATCACACTATGAAACACACACTCTACTAACCACGCAACATGGAGCAGCTACTTAGTAAACACACTGGAAGCTCTTTGCAGCCTCATTAGGTGAAGGAAAGTGTTGTTAAAAAAAGTCTACAGCACAATGCAAGTGTCGAACACTGCTGTGTCCACTGGGACACACGTTCCCCTGGAAACTCATAGCTGGTCTGGGTCTGATGCTATATCTGCTTCTCTCGTTTCTTCTTCTGCTGGCTAGGGATGCATGAAAATATTACTTTGCAATTGACTGAATATTTTCACAAACTTTTCAGCCAAGTTATACTGAGAAACGAATGAAGTCTGGGGTTACCTTTGGTCAACGATTTGACCAAAACTAAATAAAGGCAATAAGATGCTTGCTTCGAACATTTCTTAGAGATAACACTCAAATTAATTTGATTTGCAGGTCTTTAATGATGAGAACCTGTCAGAAATGGTATTAGTGGTTTGGGAGGGGTTGACCCCTAATAACTTATTAAACTCAATCTGGTTAGGTCAAAGCACAGATCTCAGAGAATCTCTGCTCCACACTTGGCAGCCTTGGCACGAGCAGCAGTCCACCCCTGGGGAACTCTGTGTTAACTTCAAGCAGCTTCAATAATTTTAAAGTAAAGAACACAACACAATAACATTCCCAAACCAAAAGGGAAAACTATGATGAAGAAAAAATAGACCACGATTATTAAAATATGATGAGGTGAATCAGGGATATGCATTTTTAAAGTTTTATAGTCAGAAGGAAAAAAGTAAAGTGCCACTGAAAAATATAAGTTTGTAGTTGACCGGGACATAGAAGCCTTTTGAGGATGACCACAATGGATTGTAGGGCAGATACACCAAGCGGGTTGTCCTGGTAAAGTTTTACCCATGGACATAGGGCTGATTTAGATCTTTGCAGTGTTTATTCGGATGTATGACGTTACAACGCATACTTTTACAACACATACCTTTACAACGCATTTTTTACAACGCAACATCCTTTACAACGCATTCCATTACAACGCATGCCGTTACAACGAATTTTCTGAAAACTACCTTTACAACACATTCTATTACAATGCATACTACCTTTACAACGCATACCATTACAACCCATATCATTACATTGCATGTATGGTAAGTATTGGATAGTGTAGGGGTAAAAATTACTATTCTAACTCCAGGAGGTGCAACAGTAGGGTAAGTATTGGATAGTGTAGGGGTAAAAATTACTATTCTAACTCCAGGGGGTGCAACAGTAGGGTAAGTGTTGGATAGTGTAAGGGTATTATGCGTTGTAATGGTATGCGTTGTAATGTTATGCGTTGTAATGGTATGCGTTGTAATGACATGAGTTGTAATTGTATGCCTTGTAGTGTCATGCGTGGTAATGATTGCGCTGTAATGGCATGCGTTGTAAGGGATGTTGCGTTGTAATGACTGCGTTGTAATGGTAGTGTGTTGTAAAAGTTGCGTTGTAAAGGTTGTTTCCCGTTTATTCTCTCCTTCAGGTTGGCAGGGGACATTACATCCGGCATCCTTGCGTACAGAGCCGTGCCATGCTTACAGGGTACGGCCAGCCCAGGGTCGAGCACTGGTTGCTTACAGGAGCTGGTGCCATGGTGGCTCCCGTGAAGGCACTGACAGTCGGGTGAGCAGCTGCCATGTGTCAGGTGGTCACTTGCCAAGCTTTTTTGGTTTTCAAAAACAAACTCCTAAAGCAGGAGTTTGTTCTTCAAATACAATGTACTACTGAAGAAACCCTGACTGTTTCAGGCCATTTTCGCAGGTTTGTGAGGGGAGAGCCCATGGGGGCCGATCTGTCAGAAATCAACTCAAGTCAAGTCAAGTCAATACAAGCTTTATTCGATTAATTAAAATCATAAAAGCATTCCATCACAAATATACAAACAGTAATTACATATATTAAAAACATTTCATATAAATATTTAGTTAAAAGGAGAGCATAAAAGAGAACAAATTCATATAATTACAAGGGATAGTGCAATAGTACCGGCTAATAGGCAGTAGATTTAAATGCATATCATGGAACGATTGACTTCAATTGTTTAGACTTAATACGTGTAGCTGCAACTATAAAGCTTGCAACCCCGAATATTACTTTAGTGCTACTTAGGAGCTGTAGGTAGCGGAGAGCGGGACGAACTTGTATAAACCCTGCTTCTCTCAGTATGGGTAGTAAAAACTGCTTCCTACATTCCTCGTAGTGGCTACAAAACATAATAAAGTGCATCAGGGTTTGTTCGGAAAAATTGTCGCAGCTACAGGGGATAGAAGGATCTAGTTTACCCCATACAGGGTAATTTCCCAAGGAATATTGGATAATATTCAGTCTAAATCTTACAAGTAGATTGCGATGGAAGGGCCGAGATACAATGGTCAAGTAGGGTTCCAATTTCGGGGTAGTCTGCAGTATATAGTTAGCTCTTACACCCGGTTTTTGGAGCTCTACTTCCTCCCGTTCCATCACCCTACGTTCCAGAAAATTATTCTTAATCCATTGCACATCACCTCTGTTAATGGTATTCGGTGCTAACAACTCATAATCAAGCAGGCGGAACAAGGGTTTGACGGACAGGGTGCTCCGCCACATTTGTGGCAGTGTATCATGTCCGCCAAACTCTAAATCAGGCACCTCATCTCTGAAATAGAAGTCAAAATCTTCTATCAGGGCAGGGTCCAAAGCTGTAGTCGGCAAAGGGCCCTCGAAGTCAAATACATCGGGGCAGATTTATGAGGCCCTTGCGCCACGTTTACGCTGCTGTTGCGTCACGCAAGGCGGCGTAAACGTGGCGCATCCCTACGACCGATTTACAACGTGACGCATCTAGGCAGATGCGTCACGTTGTAAAGCCCTGCGCCGCTTGTGGGCGTTCCGGCGCAGGGTGGGCGTTCCGGGGCAGGTGCGCCTCGCAAAAGTGGCTGAGTGAAATCTATAAGATTTCACTCAGTCACTTTCAGGCCAATGCTGCGTCAAAACCCTGCGCCTGCTTGAAGCAGGCATAGGTCTTGACGTAGCATTGCAAAGATGGGGCACCCCCGAGCCTTGCTGGAGCTGCGTCGCGCTTGCGACGCAACTCCAGCAATGCGCCACCTTAACGGCACAGATGCGTCACGCATCTGTGCCGTTTTTGCCCCATGGTGCGCCGCATTGTGAATGCTTATTTACAACAAGGGGTGGTGATGGACAGAGTCTCTGAATTAAGCAGAGTACTCTCACCTAGTCAAGAGATCAGGGCTAGATCCAACACCGTTTTTTAGCTCATTGCACCATCCCAGTTTCAGAACCTGGCTGTATGCAAATTAGTCTGTCCCTGGCCCAGTGCATCATGGGAACAGGGCAGACCAGACTACAAAAGCCAATTCTTACACTGGGAAGGAAACAAGCTTCCGGGGACCGGTTTCTGCCATTTCAGGCGTCTTCGGCCCGGCTTGCTTGAATCCTGATGGTGCAATGAGCAAGGGACTCACATCTGAGTATACCCTTCCACGCTTAGGGTGGACAAAAATTATTTACAACAAGGGGTGGTGATGGACAGAGTCTCTGAATTAAGCAGAGTACTCTCACCCAGTCAAGAGATCAGGGCTAGATCCAACACCGTTTTTTAGCTCATTGCACCATCCCAGTTTCAGAACCTGGCTGTATGCAAATTAGTCTGTCCCTGGCCCAGTGCATCATGGGAACAGGGCAGACCAGACTACAAAAGCCAATTCTTACACTGGGAAGGAAACAAGCTTCCGGGGACCGGTTTCTGCCATTTCAGGCGTCTTCGGCCCGGCTTGTGAATGCGGCGCACCATGGGTGGCGGAGCAGCGGCGCAAGATAACTGGCGCATCCCTGGGAATGCGCCAGTTATCATAAATCTGCCCCCTCGTTGTCAAGTTCATACTGAAGCCATTGGTTCTGGTGAAAAAAGCTTTGAGCGGGACAGAGCTCGATTACGAAGGTTCCAAGAGTGCTTTGCCAGTCAGATAGATTCGCCTCCTGAAAGGTTTCGCCTTCTTAGTCACTTTTTTGAAAGTCACAGTCCTTCAGCGGGGCAAGACTGGAAGCCGTAGCCGGGCAGGTGTCTCCACGATACCTCATACCTTTACCGCAGGGCCCCAATGAAGGTCCCACTGAACCTGCTTTCAGAGCAGCAAGAGCTCAGAATGAGGCAAACATGGCTCTAGCATCAGCAGCAACCTTGCTGGGCAAGTGTAAGCATTTCATTTCGTCCAGGACCTCAAGAGCTGGGAAAAAAGTTTCAGCGCTCCATCCATCATCTCCTTGTGTTGTTTCACTTTTTTCCAACTGCTGGGAAAGTTCCTTCTGTTAACTCTTACAGCTCCTAGATTCTCAAGGCAGGCTTGTAGGCACCAGGTCTCTCTCCAACCATGTTGTCCGCCTGATCTAGTCTTCTGTGGCCTGGGGGGCCCTCTTGGCGTCAGGAGTCCATTTGCTTTTGTGTCCCTGAAGCTGCAAACAAGAGGCCAACTACTTAACCTTTGGAGAGCAGTTCCAGTCCCTGGGTGTCTGCAGGATGAAAGAGTCTTTGAATGAGTCCTCTTCTTCCAGCAGGAGGTGGTGGTTGAGATGACAGGTTCACCCTTTGCACCAGCCAGTGATTAGAGATTCTGCCACCTAACCCTAACTATTTTCTTGCAGTTCCCCAACTGCTTTTGCAGCATTTTCTCTTTTCCTTGTAGTGAAATTGCTCTCTTGGCCCTGTTTCAATATGGCAGAACCATTCCACCAGGCAGGTCTCTTTTCAGCTCCCTAGCCACTCCCCTATTAATTGAACTTCAGTTCTACCAGGAAAGGTCCAAAATGTCCGTCCATCCCACTGTGTTTAAAGCCTGGCTGTCTAGAAGAATGTTGTGAATGAATAGGAGCGACCCTCCCAGACATCTCCAAGTAAAAGAAACTAGTGATAAGGCTGCCATTTGTTCTTCCAGCTGTTCCTGCCCACCCTCAGATACCTAATCTCTGCTAAATGGTCTGGGTCAGCAATTTACACCACTTTGTGCTGCTAAGCCTCAGAGGCAGCCCATTTGCTTCTGGGATAGGATCGTTAACACCTTCGCCGCGGGGCTGATTCTCCCACGGCGCTGGGGGAGGGGGGGTGCGTGCAGCGCCATGGTGCTTGTGACGAGCTTGGCTTGTCAAACAGCACGGTGGTGCTGTACTCATGACGAGCTCAGCTCGTCATGACCTCGCCCGTTTTCATAGAACGCTCAGCACAGCAGGGAAATTATCATCGCGTGTGAGCGCCGTGCGTGTCATGACGAGCTGTGCTCGTCAGGAGCACAGCGCCACCGTGCCTCATAATGAGCTGAGCTTGTCATGAGCACGGAAGGAGTTAACTGGGCTTAAGCCAGGTCTAGATCAGGCAGCCTAAAGTACATTCATCTAATGCTGACTTTCCACTCAAGTTATCAAAATCTGATTTCATCATTTAATCAGATTTTGATTTAAAAAAATAAGTAGGAAATAATTGTGATGGAATTTGCTTGCATTATTCCAGGCACATATATAGAATTTAATGTTTTAATGTATGATTTATCAATGTTGACATGTTTTACTATTTCTAAAATGCTAACCTAGCTGGCTAGCAATGTAGAGCTGTAGAGGGTGCAAACCCTGGTGGGGATACATGCAGGGAAGGAACAGAAGGAAGAGGCAGAGCTAGTTGAAGGGGTGTAAACTTAGACAAACAGAAGTAGTGTCCCTTGAAGAGGTGAGCTTTCAGTTTCTTCCTGAGTTGTAGAAGGGTTGCTGCAGTTCTGAGGCTGGAGGGTATGTTGTTCCAGATCTTGGGGGAAAGGCTGAGAAGGCTTGATTCCATGTATTCTCCTTCCTGCAATCTTTAATCTCGCATCTGGTGATCTTCTACATCCTCATCTATTGTTGACCTCCAAATATTTATTGTTTTTTTTACCTAGGGAGACAGATATATTGCAGAGGGTCTTCTAAGTGCCACCGCAGATCTTGAAGATTATGCAGACCTCCTGGGGCAGCCAGTGTAGATCCTTTTGCACGAGGTTGATGTGGTCAGATTTCTTCAGCACCCTTAATGAGCCATGTTGCTGCATGAAGGATGCCTTTCAGGGAAGCGAGGGTCATATTTGGGATGCCTTTGAGTAGGGTGGGAGAGGACTAGGGTTTGATCTGTCATTCTGAAGTCTTCTCCTGAAGAAGACCTTTTTCAGGCTAGAGACTGGGAATCAGACTGTCCTGGTTTTCTTAGCATGTTTCTCTTTGAGTGAGATTTTTCAAGTTGAGGGTGAATCGGAGGCATCTAAGGGCATATCAGCAAGGGCTTTATCTCCGCGTTTTGGCTTTAAAAGCCGGAAAAGCGGAGATAAAACCATCGCCCTATCAGCAAATGGGTGCTAACATGCATATTCACATGTTAGCACCCTTTTGCACTACGCCTACCTTTGCATCTCTAATGAGATGCAAAGTGGGCGTTCCTGACATACACTACATGTCAGGACATCAATAGCGCGGCTTCGCGCTATCAGCAAGGATGCCCTAGCATTTTAGCAGATGTTAGTTTATGGAGAAAACTGCTGTTTTCTCAAAAAACTAATGTCTGCTACATTCTTGACTTAGCCACCCCTAACATAGGGGGTGGATTCTGCTGATACGACCACAGGGTCGTATCAGCAAGGTTATCGCCGTTTTGCAGGGAACATCGCTGGAAAACCAGCGATGTTCCCTGCAAAACGGGGATTTCCCCGCTATCGTAGGAATTTTTATCACCTTAGAGAACACCTTGCTAATAACGCAATATTTCCGCGATAAAAACCTGCGATAGCGGGCGTTAGGGAAAGGAGCGCTAAGCACGCTTTGCGATAGTTATCGGTAAGCGTTGCTGATATGCCCCTGGTCTGTTCCATCAGGTGGACTGTGGACCCCATTAGCATTACCTCAGAGAGCCATGCCTGAATCAGAGGACATCTGGCACTGTTGGCAGACAGAAGAGAGTCAGCCTTTGGGGGGGTTAGTATCACGTAGTTTGTTGACATCCAAGGTTGGATGTGTGTGACGCCGGCTTTGAGTCTTTGTATCTAGTTGGCTGAGGGGATTTTGGGACAGAGTTGGTGGGTCTTCAACATCCTGATGTATCTTGATGTTGTTGTTGGTGAGATGGCTCCCAGGGAATCCATATAAGGGTTGAAAATGATGGCTGACAGACAGGATGGAGTCTTTGGGGGACTCCACAGGTGACAGGGCACGTGCAGTTCCAGTAGTTCCTACCTGAATGAGTTGCTCTTCGACTGCGAGGTAGTGTGTGAACCACTCTAGGATTGTGCCAGTGAAGCCCCTGTATGGTTTCAGAGTGTGCATGAGTGCTGGATGGTCAACAATGCTGAAAACGTCAGAGAGGTCAAGCAGGACAAGGAAGAAAATCTCTTTATTGTCATCATAGTCTACTTACAGCATGTATGTTTCTACACTGCAGAATGGCCTGAACCCCAATGAATAGTCTGGAAGTAGGCTTTTCTTGCTGATGTGCTCCTGTAACTTGGCGGAGACTGTCCTAACAATGATTTTTCCAGCAAATGGAAGGTGGTCAATATGGTGAATGTTGGCAAGTCCCATCTTATAGAAGATGCAGCTGAACACACACTGAAGTATCTCTTAGGCCTTCAGACCCTGTGAGGGCACTCCATATCATTATATAGTGTGCCACTTTGTTAAATAGCAGGTACCCTGCCTTGTGGGTTTACGAGGTAGACTTTAAGGGTGATATTAATATTTAAAAATAGGTTTTCCAACATGGAAAATACACTTTTTTTCCCATGTCTTACTGCAGTGCATTTACAATGCAGCACAGCAGGGCACAGCGGTGCTCCTGGGAGATATATATTTTGTCATACATGCTGGTGATGTAAATGCATACGGCAGCTCACAATTAACCTTTACCTTTCCATGCCTTTAGTTCATTTTCTGCGCCATACACCATGATCTAAGAGGAAAGTTAAATCGACCAATCGGTGAAACCAATTTTACCAATAATATTGCAAGTTGGTTCAGAGAGGTGCTCACAAGGAGGCTGCACAACTGAGTGAGTGATCCTTGAGGCTAAGCTTGAGACTGGAAGTCCCATCCCAGGTGCTTTGAAAGTTCTTCCAGGTGGATGCTATGCTCTTGGCCTCTATTAAGGAGAAAAATATTTTTTTTAAGTATTTCATCTATGACTTTATCACAAGCCGCAGGGCCTGATGGACCTCAGTGCTGTATTCATGAGCATCCCAGATGTGTGAGCAAACAACATTTCTCTTCTCTAGATGGGTCGCTGAAAAGGTAATCCCAGTTTTAGAAAAGGATGAGAAACGATCCATTATGATACCCTATAATGTCACCCATGGACACAAGAGTTAAGATATTCATTAAACTGGTTTTAGAACAACTTAGTAAATGGGCAGCATGAAAATCATCTTATTCTAATGGAACAGGTAGGATTCTAGATGGTGGGGTCCACCATGGGTCATTGCTGCGCGCTAAGGGAAGCTGCCTAGAGATTCACGGAGGTTCCCTGTGTTTTATACTGATGCTGGATGGATTTCTGGGCAGGATTTGATTCCATGGACCGAGCTCTTCTCTAGAATAAGCCCGTCGGCCATGAACATTCATCCACGGTTCCTTTCAATGCTATAGCCACTACATGCTACTAACTGGGGGCCTAATTTATGAGGCCGTGCGTCACTTTTACGCCGCCGGCGCGTCACTTTTTGTGGCGCACCAGTGGCGTAAAAAATGCACCTTGTTGCGCCATATTTACAAAGTGACGCATCTAGGTAGATGCGTCACTTTGTAAACCCCTGCGCTACATTATACCTGCGCCAGGTGTAATGTATGCAAGGGGGGCGTATTGAGGCAAGGAAGGGTCGTAGAAGTGACACAGTGAAATCTATAAGATTTCACTGCATCACTTTTAGGACGCCGTTGCGTCAAAATCTTGCGCCTGCCTCACAGCAGGCGTAAGACTGATGCAGGTCCTTTCACATGGGGCTTTCCCCATGTGAAAGGACGCATTGCTGGAGTTGCGTCACTTTTGTGACACACTCAGCAATGCGTCACTTTTACGCTTACAGATACGTCAGAAATACTGACGTATCTGTAACTCCTTGCGACATGATGCGTCATACATTAAATATGACGCATCAGGAATGTCGTAAGGAGTGCGCAATGAGAAGTGACGCATCGATGCTTTCACGCAGCGATGCGTCATTTCTCATAAATGAGGCCCTGGGATCTTAGAGGTTAAGTGGGCAACAGCCATCCAGAGCTCCTGATGCTGTCCTCAAGTATTCATTGGAAAGTGATGAAGATAAGAGACAAATGGTACTCTGGTGGGTCTCCTTAGATTTAAAAGATTGTTTAAGGACTACAAGGCTCAGTAAGGGTCAGAGATGTATTTATTGTGGGTTCTTGTTGCACAATATTGGAATTTATCTATACATGAGAATGTATTTTTGATAATAAACTTTAATCTTTCTTTTCTACATCAATAATACATATAAAAACTATAGAAATAAGATAGAAATAAGTCAATGTATGTGTTTTTCAATACATTTCTAGAAATTATGTTTTTATTTGTGGATGTTCTTGTTTCTTGCCCCTTTTGGACTCCTAGTGAGCCTTTTTGAGACGGTGAGAGATTCCGCCAACCAAAAATATATATATAGGTAGGAAGCTAATTCTTTGTTTCATTAGTTTTGTTCCCCTGACCCTCCTACCTTTTATCAGTCGTACCCAAGGGCCCACTGTTTGTTGCATTTCAGCAAACCACCATGCCTGTGAGTGCCCTTCACTAAAGAAAATGGTTATTTTAAATGCAGCCTGTTTCCTGGCTTGAAACAGGAATGCTTTAAAAAAAAGATTAAAAACACCTTGCTTTCATTTTCTGTTTAAGAATTGGTAAGGTCGACTGGACTACTGCCTACTCACAAACAATTTATTTTAAGATTCACAAAGAGGAAGGGATTCCTAGGCAATATTTTCCCTTTCGCAAAGGCATTACGTGGCCGATTCACAGAACTAACTTAAGACAAAATCCTAAACTTACTACTTTTGGTATTCACAGAAGTTAGGATTTTGTCTTAAGTTTGTCTTAAGACAGGCTTAAGACAGACTTAAGTTAGGATTTTGTCTTAAGTCTGTTTTAAGACAAACTTAAGACAAAATCCTAACTTCTATGAATACTATAAGAAGTACGTTTAGGATTTTGTCTTAAATTAGTTCTGTGAATCGGGCCCTACCACCCCAACTCAGGAGTCAATAATTTTTCTGTGTTTTGCTCCTGGATTTCGATTGCAAAACATTGATACATGTCACACCAATTCGATATTTGGAAGGGACACGTATAACACACCCCTTTCGAAAGTCCAATCAATATTCGGTCACAATCCCATTTTAAGAGTCGATGAAAGTTTACCAGCTCCTAACCTAGGATTAGTTCATTCAAAAAGTATTTTAAAGGTCTCTTTTTGCGCCCGCTAAAATGCTTAGTAGAGCTCACCCTGTATTCTTTGTCATTATTTTCTAAACCTAGGATCAGGAATGCTTTGAGGATGGGATTGATCTAGCCGATTAATTGATGAGCTTTATGAATCATATCATAAAAATGATGGCATGTAATTGAAAATTTACATCTTGTCACTTGTTATTAGATTGTAGTTTTTGAGGCGGGTCAGGATTATCTTCATCCACTGTATGCAATGACTTCTCTCAAACAAGCTGCTGATTTGTTACATAAGATGGTAAGTTTAAATGTTGCTATTGCCTTAGGTCATTTTTTATGTAAATTGAAACATTACCCAAGAGTTATTTTTTAGGTTGTAAAATGTATTAGCTGAATATTTTCATGGCTGCAGCCAATGAAAAAAGAACTAAGTAAATAAATAAAGTTGACATTCATTGCAATCTTTGTGGAGAATCAGGTTCATGAACTTTTCAAGACTAGGCAGCATTGGTATTTGACAACCCAGCATTCAGCGGGGCCAGGGGCGGGCTCTTAACACCTTAGCTGCGGTGGCTATTCCACCGCAGCGCTAAGGGGGCGGGGGGGCGCATGGCGCGTCCATGCTGGTGACGGAACCACTCCGTCACCAGCCTTGGTTGAGCTGTGCTCATGACGGAGCGGTTCCGTCTTGGCCCCGCCCGCTCA